>NC_088221.1:35185252-35359275 GCF_036934945.1 Oncorhynchus masou masou | reverse complement strand
TGTTATGTACTTGAGTGAAGACCCAAAGCGGTTTTAACAGAAAACAGAGTTCTTTAATGAAAAACAGGAATGGCATAAATCCTCTTCCAACGTAGTCAATGGAACAAAAGAACGTTAGTATAATGCAGGATGCACCTGCCAGGCAGACTCCGACAGGATAGGACAAGGTGGAAGCAAACGGGACGACAGCTTGCTTCTGGCATCAAAAACACAAACAAGAATCAGACACTGAAAGTAGCAGGAACAGAGAGAGAAATAGAGACCTAATCAGAGGGGAAGAGAGAACAGGTGGGAAAGAGTGAATGAGCTAGTTAGGGGAGATGTAGAACAGCTGAAGAATGAGAGACAGAGAAGGTAACCTAAAAAGACCAGCAGAGAGAGACAGAGTGAAGAGAACTGGCGCACTCGAGAGGAAACCTGGCGGCAACGGAGGAAATCATCGATCAGCGAACGGTCCAGCACGTCCCGAGAGGGAACCCAACTCCTCTCCTCAGGACCGTACCCCTCCCAATCCACTAGGTACTGATGACCACGGCCCGAGGGGCGCATGTCAAAATCTTACGAACCCTGTAGATGGGTGCGCCCTCGACAAGGATGGGGGGGGAGGGACGGCGGGGCGCGAAGAGCGGGCTTAACACAGGAGACATGGAAGACCGGGTGAACGCGACGAAGATGGCGCGGGAGAAGAAGTCGCACTGCGACAGGATTAATGACCTGGGAAATGCGGAACGGACCAATGAACCGCGGGGCCAACTTGCGAGGAAGCTGTCTTAAGGGGAAGGTTCTGGTGGAGG
The DNA here is from genome assembly GCF_036934945.1 of Oncorhynchus masou masou. Taxonomy (NCBI): domain Eukaryota; kingdom Metazoa; phylum Chordata; class Actinopteri; order Salmoniformes; family Salmonidae; genus Oncorhynchus; species Oncorhynchus masou. Next base: position 35,358,481 of record NC_088221.1, on the reverse strand, counting down.
CCATACTCTCTGACCGCAACAATATCTAGGACTCTTGGTCCCTACGCTTGTGCGGCCCTCACAGTCTGCGCCCTATTACGGCCAAAGTGCCGACCCTGACCCCCTTCCAGGTGCGCTCGCAACGCTGGACAAAAGCCTGAGCGGAGGGACGCAGGACTCGGCGAGCTGAGATGAGAACAGCGGAGGCTGGTACCCGAGCTACTCTGAAAAGGAGATAGACCGGTAGCAGACGAGGGAAGCGAGTTGTGGGCGTACTCTGCCCAGGGGAGCTGTTCTGACCAAGACGCAGGGTTACGAAAAGAAAGACTGCGTAAAATGCGACCAACAGTCTGATTGGCCCGTTCGGCTTGACCGTTAGACTGGGGATGAAAGCCGGACGAGAGACTGACGGAAGCCCCAATCAAACGGCAAAACTCCCTCCAAAATTGAGACGTGAACTGCGGGCCTCTGTCGGAAACGACGTCAGACGGAAGGCCATGAATCGGAAAACATTCTCGATAATGATCTGAGCCATCTCCTTAGCAGAAGGGAGCTTAGCGAGAGGAATGAAATGAGCCGCCTTAGAGAATCTATCGACAACCGTAAGAATAACTGTCTTCCCCGCTGATGAAGGCAGTCCGGTGATAAAATCTAAAGCGATGTGAGACCACGGTCGAGAGGGAATGGGAAGCGGTCTGAGGACGGCCGGCAGGAGGAGAGTTCCCAGATTTAGTCTGCGCGCAGACCGAACAAGCGGCGACAAATCGACGCGCGTCACGTTCCCGAGTGGGCCACCAGAAACGCTGGCGAATGGAAGCGGCGTACCCCGAACGCCGGGGTGGCCGGCTAACTTGGCAGAGTGGGCCCACTGAAGAACGGCCGGACGAGTAGGAACGGGAACGAACAGAAGGTTCCTAGGACAAGCTCGCGGCGACGGAGTGTGAGCGAGTGCTTGCTTTACCTGCCTCTCAATTCCCCAGACAGTCAACCCGACAACACGCCCGTCAGGAAGAATCCCCTCGGGGTCGGTGGAGACCTCAGAAGAACTGAAGAGACGAGATAAAGCATCAGGCTTGGTGTTTTTTGAGCCCGGACGATAAGAAATAACAAACTCGAAACGAGCGAAAAACAGAGCCCAACGAGCCTGACGCGCATTAAGTCGTTTGGCTGAACGGATGTACTCAAGGTTCCTATGGTCAGTCCAAACGACAAAAGGAACGGTCGCCCCCTCCAACCACTGTCGCCATTCGCCTAGGGCTAAGCGGATGGCGAGCAGTTCGCGTTACCAACATCATAGTTACGTTCTGACGGCGATAAGCGATGAGAGAAAACGCGCAAGGATGGACCTTGCCGTCAGAGAGAGAGCGCTGAGAAAGAATGGCCCCCACGCCCACCTCTGACGCGTCAACCTCAACAACAAACTGACTAGAGATGTCAGGTGTAACAAGAATAGGTGCGGATGTAAAACGATTCTTAAGAAGATCAAAAGCTCCCTGGGCGGAAACGGACCACTTAAAGCACGTCTTAACAGAAGTAAGGGCTGTGAGGGGAGCTGCCACCTGACCGAAATACGGATGAAACGACGATAGAAATTAGCGAAGCCCAGAAAGCGCTGCAGCTCGGCGCGTGACTTAGGAACGGGCCAATCAATGACAGCCTGGACCTTAGCGGGATCCATCTTAATGCCCTCAGCGGAAATAACGGAACCGAGAAAAGGGACAGAGGCGGCATGAAAAGTGCACTTCTCAGCCTTCACATAAAGACAGTTCTCCAAAAGGCGCTGGAGGACGCGTCGCACGTGCTGAACATGAATCGAGAGACGGTGAAAAAATCAGGATATCGTCCATGTAACGAAAACAAAAATGTTCAGCATGTCTCTCAGGACGTCGTTAACTAGTGCCTGAAAGACAGCTGGAGCGTTAACGAGGCCGAAAGGAAGAACCCGGTATTCAAAGTGCCCTAACGGAGTGTTAAACGCCGTCTTCCACTCGTCCCCCTCCCTGATGCGCACGAGATGGTAGGCGTTACGAAGGTCCAATTTGGTGAAAAACCTGGCTCCCTGCAGGATCTCGAAGGCTGAAGACATAAGAGGAAGCGGATAACGATTCTTAACTGTTATGTCATTCAGCCCTCGATAATCCACGCATGGGCGCAGGGACCCGTCCTTCTTCTGAACAAAAAAAAACCCCGCTCCGGCGGGAGAGGAGGAGGAGACTATGGTACCGGCGTCGAGCGAAACCGACAAATAATCCTCGAGAGCCTTACGTTCGGGAGCCGACAGAGAGTATAATCTACCCGGGGGAGTAGTTCCCGGAAGGAGATCAATACTACAGTCATACGACCGGTGTGGAGGGAGAGAAGTGGCCTTGGAACGACTGAACACTGTGCGCAGATCGTGATACTCCTCCGGCACCCCTGTCAAATCGCCAGGCTCCTCCTGTGAAGAAGAGACAGAGGAAACAGGAGGGATAGCAGACATTAAACAGGTCACATGACAAGAAACATTCCAGGATAGGATAGTATTACTAGACCAATTAATAGAAGGGTTATGGCGCACTAGCCAGGGATGACCCAAAACAACAGGTGTAAAAGGTGAACGAAAAATTTAAAAAGAAATGGTTTCGCTATGATTACCAGAGACAGTGAGGGTTAAAGGCAGCGTCTCACGCTGAATCTTGGGGAGAGAACTACCATCTAAAGCGAACAAGGCCGTGGGCTCCCTAACTGTCTGAGAGGAATGTCATGTTCCCGAGCCCAGGTCTCGTCCATAAAACAGCCCTCCGCCCCAGAGTCAATCAAGGCACTGCAGGAAGCGGATGAACCGGGCCAGCGGAGATGGACCGGAAAGGTAGTGCGTGATCCAGAAGGAGAGGCCTGAGTAGTTGCGCTCACCAGTAGCCCTCCCTTACTGATGAGCTCTGGCTTTTACTGGACATGAGGTGACAAAATGACCAGCGGAGCCGCAGTAGAGACAGAGGCGATTGGTGATTCTCCGTTCCTTCTCCTTGGCCGAGATGCGGATACCCCCAGCTGCAAAGGCTCAGCATCCGAGCCGGCGGAGGAGGGTGGCAGTGATGCGGCAGGTGGCAGTGATGTGGAGAGGGGAGCAACGGAGAACGCGAGCTCCCTTCCACGAGCTCGGCGACGAAGATCAAACCGTCGCTCTATGCGAATAGCGAGGGCTATTAAGGAGTCCAGACTGGAAGGAACCTCCCGGGAGAGGATCTCATCCTTAACCTCGACGAGGAGACCCTCCAGAAAACGAGCGAGCAAAGCCGGCTCGTTCCAGTCACTAGAGGCAGCGAGTGCGAAACTCAATAGAATAATCCGTTATGGATCGATTCCCCTGACATAGGAAGACAGGGCCCTGGAAGCCTCCTCCCCAAAAACAGAACGGTCAAAAACCCGTATCATCTCCTCCTTAAAGTCCTGATACTGGTTAATACACTCAGCCCTCGCCTCCCAGATTGCCGTGCCCCACTCACGCGCCCGTCCGGTAAGGAGAGAAATGGCGTAGGCGATGCGGGCTGCGCTCCTGGAGTAAGTGTTGGGCTGGAGAGAGAACACCACATCACACTGAGTGAGGAATGAGCGGCACTCAGTGGGCTCCCCAGAGTAACACGGCGGGTTGTTGATCCTGGGCTCCGGAGACTCGGAAACCCTGGAAGTGGGCGGTGGATCGAGGTGGGTTGGTGAACCTGTCTTGTGAGGTCGGAGACTTGGACGGCCAGGGTCTCAACGGCATGTCGAGCAGCAGACAATTCCTCCTCGTGTCTGCCTAGCATCGCTCCTGGATCTCGACGGCGGAGTGAAAAGGGTCCGGGCCGCTGGGTCCATTCTTGGTCTGATTCTTCTGTTATGTACTTGAGTGAAGACCCAAAAGCGGTTTTAACAGAAAACAGAGTTCTTTAATGAAAAACAGGAATGGCATAAATCCTCTTCCAACGTAGTCAATGGAACAAAAGAACGTAGTATAATGCAGGATGCACCTGCCAGGCAGACTCCGACAGGATAGGACAAGGTGGAAGCAAACGGGACAACAGCTTGAACAAGACATGACAAATAGACTATATACTGTATATATAGTTAAGTTTTAAAATGCAGTAGAATCCCATCCGTCATCCACCCTGTCCAACTCTTGCTCCCCCTCTAAACAACTGGATTTTATGGTCAGCATTTCATCCCCCAGGACCCTAAAAACACTTGATACATTGCTCAGTGTATTTATTATTACTTATATAATTTTTCTATTATTTCTTTATTTTCTCTCCCTCTCTTCATTGTTGAGAAATGCCCGTAAGTAAGCATTTGACTGTTAGTCTACACCTGATCTTTACAAAGCATGTGATTAATAAAATTAGAATTTTCTCCAAACCTGGCCTCTGTCCAACTACTACTCCAACTGAAGTACCCTCCGGAAGGATAACAGAGAGCAGTAGGGGGAGGCACTAGTGAAGGAACCTCAGGAAAATAACAGAGAGAAGGACGAGGCACTAGTGAAGGAGCCTCCGGAAAGATAACAGAGCAGGAGGAGGCGCTAATGAAGAACCCCCTGGAAACAGAAGAGAGCAGGAGGAGGAGGCACTAGTGAAGGAGCCTCTGGGAAGATAACAGAGAGAAGGAGGAGGAGGCACTAGTGAAGGAGCCTTTGGAAAGATAACAGAGAGGAGGAGGAGGAGGAGGCGCTAGTGAAGGAGCCTTTGGAAAGATAACAGAGAGGAGGAGGAGCTAGTGAAGGAGCCTCCAGGAAGATAACAGACCAGGAGGCCTAGTGATGGTGCCTTCAGAAAGATAACAGAGAGCAGGAGGAGGCGCTAGTGAAGGAGCCTCCGTAGAAGGAGGTGAATGTTAAAGACCCCTCCATATATGCTGAACAAAACTATAAACACATGTAACAATTTTAAAGATTTTACAGAGTTAAAGTTTATATAAGGAAAATCAGTAAATTAAAATAAATCTATGGATTTGACATGACTGGGCAGGGGTGCAGCCATGGGTGGGTCTGGGAGGACACAGGCCCACCCAAATGGGTGACAGGCCAACACACTGAGGATCCAGGCCCAGCCAATCAGAATGAGTTTTTAACCACAAAAGGGCTTTATTACAGACATAAATACTTCTCAGTTTCATCAGCTGTCTGGGTGGCTGGTTTCAGATTATCCCGCAGGTGAAGAAGCCGGATGTGGAGGTCCTGGGCTGGCGTGGTTACATGTGGACTCCGGTTGTGAGGCCAGTTGGACGTACTGCCAAATTCTCTAAAATAACATTGGAGGTGGCTTATGGTGTAGAGAAATTAACATTAAATTCTCCTGCAAAAGCTCTGGTGGACATTCTTGCATGCCAATTGCACGCTCCCTCAAAAACTTTATCCCAAGCATGAGTTGCACCTGTGTAATAATCATGCTGTTTAATAATCTTTTTGATATGCCACACCTGTCAGGTGGATGCATTATCTTGGTAAAGAAGAAATCCAAACACATTTATGCACAACATTTGAAAGAAATAAGCTTTTTGTCCGTATGGCAACATTTCTGAGATCTTTTATTTTAGCCAATGAAACATGGGACCAACACTTTACATGGTGCTTTTATATTTTGGTCAGTATATAGACAGCCAAGCAGGAGGTAAAGGAAAAGTAGCAGGAGGAAAAGGCAGCAGGAGGAGGAAGCGAAAGACAACTTGGCTGCAGAAGAGAAGGAGCCTCAGGACAGGAGTCTCTGGAGACATTTTCACAGAGATAATTGCTGAATCAGAAGGGATAGTGTTCCCCTGTGCAGTGTAGAGCCAGTGGAGGTAATTGGGATGGGAAGGAAGCCTGCTGACAGCGCATTGGAACGTTTACACAGACTAATGGGCAGGAAGTAGTCACTAACACTGTTTGGAAAAGACAAAACTAGAGACAGGGAAAAGGGTCAAATGGCTCCCTATGTAGTGCATTTTCTTTGGTCAAAGGTAGTGCACTAAATAGGAATGGGTGCCATTTGGGACACATACAGAGTGTGATGTTTGGTTGGAGGTAGGAAGGAGGTAGACTGGGAGTAGACTGGCCATGTCACTCAGAGGTAGAGAGGTACAGGTGAGGGAGAGCTTTTGTTGCGTGCCTGACTAGCATTACCACGCTACTCTAGAGAAAAGTGTCTATACGCTTTGGTCAAGAATGGGGACTTGAACTCTGACAGTGAACACCCACTGTGGGCTTTGATCAGCTTGGTATTTTAGCAGGTAGAATCCTGTAGTATACTTTCCTACACTCCGTGGCCCAATATCGACTGTCTGTATCTACATCCCAAAAGGCACCCTATCCCCCCTGTACAGTGCACTACATATGGAATAGGGTGCACTTTAGGATGCATAAACTTTCTGAATAGTCCTCCTGGTGCTACTAATAAAGAAACTGTGTCAGGAGCTCTTCTTCGACCTGCCATCACCTCCTCTTCAAAGCTACACTCACAGTTAGCTGGAACAGAAAATAGCACTAAGGTAAGGTACTACACACCAAATGTATTTAACCTTTATTCAAGGGAGACCTGGCGAAGAAGGTAGCAACAACCAATACATTACAGGATTAAAACATACAACACAACATGATCCATCCTAAAAAAAAAGCATTTACGCTCCTCCGTAACAGTCTTCCATCAATATTTTAAATTCATTCAGTGGCACTAACATATCTAGTTGAAGCACGGATTGTAGGCTATTCCATACCTCTGGAGCATAAGAAGAGAAGGCAGTCTTGCCTAATACTGTGAATGTACTGGGGACTTCAAGTAGCAACCACCTAGCAGACCAGGTAGGGTAACTGCTGGTGTTGAAGGAGACCAGACTACAGGGGTAAAGAGGGAGTTTGTAGATGAACACATACAAATGTTTCCTTCTGTGCATATAAAGTGAGGTTCAACCCACCATTTGTTACAAGGTGCAATGGTGGGTGAGTAACTTAGCATTTGTAATAAATCCTCTTGAAGCTAGGCGGAACTATTTTTATGTTTGGAAAAATAACGTTCCCAAAGTAAACAGACTATTTCTCAGGACCAGATGCTAGAATATGCATATAATTGATAGATTAGGATAGAAAACACTCCAAAGTTTCCAAAATTGTCAAAAATTTGTCTGTGAGTAAAACAGAACTGATATTGCTGGCTAAAACTTGCAGAAAATCCAATCAGGAAGTGCCCCTGTTTTTGAAACCTCTCTGTTCGTAAGCATCCCTATTGCCCATTTAAAGGGATATCAACCAGATTCCTTTTTCTATGGCTTCCCTAAGGTGTCACCAGCCTTTAGACATAGTTTCAGGCATTTATTTTGAAGAATGAGCGTGAACGACCACATTGCATAAGTGGATAGGTGGGGGTTCTCAGAGTGAGTTGTGATTTTCGTGACCAAGTTACCTGATGCTAAGTTTATTTATTGTTTTGTCGAGCGATCGATAAACTTACACAAACGCTTGTATTGCTTTTGCTGTAAAGCATAATTTCAAAATCTGAGATGACAAGTGGATTAACAAAAGGCTAAACTGTGTTTTGCAATATTGCACTTGTGATTTCATGAATATGAATATTTTCTAGTAATATTAATTGACTGTGGCGCTATGCTATTCAGCGTTGCTGATGACAAATATACCGGATCCGAGATGGGTGGTTCAGAGAGGATAATGAGCAAGGATGGGCCAGTCATACCTAGTGTTGATTTTTCAGTGTAACATTTATAGCGTTGATTCAGGTGTAAATCAACTCTGCTGTAAAATAACCCCAGTGTTGGTGTTAATAGCCAGTATTGAACCAAAACTAGCATTAACATATATCCCTGCATGCTCTATTGCAGGTTGGTTTTGCGTATGCATTGATTGATTAATTAATCTTGTACAACTCAAATATAAATGACATACATTTTCTAAACTAATCCAATCGGTTACTTGGATTAATTATGTCTGTTACTTAAATCTTTTTTTTTTTTTGGCTCATATCTTTGTCTTCTCAACCCGGCAATCATTCTGAATAGAGGTTACGTGTGAGTAAAATAACTAAATGTTGGATATCCCCACTCTGGCCGAATTCCAATAGGAATTACACATCCCTTTGCAAGCCACAATAAAGTGACTTGCAGGCCTGATGTCTCTAAACCTTGAGTTTCAGGCCACTGACTAGCACAGGAAGCTGCTGAGGGGAGAACGGCTCATAATAATGGACTGAATGGCACAAATGTAATGGCATCAAATACCTGGAAACCATGATTCGGCTCGAGTCATTACCACGAGCCGGTTCTCCCCAATTAAGGTGCCACCAACCTTCTGTGCTGTATAGGGCAAAGTTCTCAAAATAAGGCCTTATGAAGTAGGTATTGTGTTCAATAATGGAATACTAATGATAACATATTTGCTTAGGATCTCACTTGGTGAAAGCCACAGGACAGAAACAATGAATGAATACAAAAACCATGTCTGTGTCACTAACAAATAGAGTCATGGCTGGTAACTCTGCAATTTGCTCAAAAGACAAGGCACTCTGGGAATTATGCAAATAAGGCTTTAAACTAAGCAGTGTGTTAATTTAACACTGGACCAGTGATCAATTTAATGCTCAAGGCTTGATTCAATCAGATCCACTCTAGCCAAAATCTGCATAGCTGATGCTTTGACGGTTTCGGAGGTGGAACTATTTTAGAGTTGTAAAATCCACAAGCATTATACCTAAAGTGGACATTGGCTGCACTGATTCGCATTAAGATGAATCACATGCAGCGTTGTTTACAAGTTTGAACACTGGAATGTGAGATGTAATCTACACCTCGATTATTTTGTTTATTTGTTTTCAATTTTAACGTTCTGAAATGTGGGTGCCCATGTGGTAGTAGTAAGTAGTAAGCACCTGGGCCAATACAGCTGAAATACTCTAATGACATGGCAACCAGCACAGGTGTAACACAATGACTGATGAGGTGACACCAATCTGTGCGCTCTACATGCTAACGAGCTATATATGCTAAAGTCCAACCTCCAAACATAAAGGGAAAAAACAAAACCTGTAACAATAGCCTACACTTTCTAGTTCTGAACTTCTAATGCAAATGTGATGGGTGTGACTTCGAGACAATAATAATAAGAGCAGCTGCTTACTGATTTGACAGTTCCACCTCCGACAAAACATGAGCTAAGCGGATGTCGGCTATCGCTGGTTAATGCTTAATCTGCTTGAATCCAGGCCTCAGTGTATATTTAACACTGGAGAATGTGCTGTGTAGTAACATACCCCCCAAAAAATAGGTTACAATGTAATTCAGAGAAAAAGGTGGAAAAATTCCCAGAGCAGATTCGCAAAGACCTGTCGTGTTCATTGTCCACAGTGTGTGCCTCAGTCACATTTGGACAGAAAACAACAGTCAGAACACATACAATTCATGGATGCTCTTTTCCATTCACTCACAAATCAGCTGGAGCAGTAAAACTTCATGAAGATGTATCATCCCTCCAGCAGGTTTATGTGTGTTGCAGAACCAGCAGCATCCAGGACCCTCCTCAGTCAGAAAGCCTGGGCTCTATATGGGAACAGTATCGTCATTAGCATCAACCTTCCCCTTGCAGCTTTATATGATGATGGAGGCTGTTGTTAATGCTGTTGATGTCTCTGTCTTTTTCCTCTTTTTTTAACCAAATTGAATATGTAAGGCATTCATTACTTTCATTCTGATTGTAAAATACATCTGTAAATGTATTTGTCCTTTTGAAATCAACTATAGGCAAATGTAATACAGTTTGTTTGTGATAATATGCAATGTCATTTGACAGCGGCCCCGCCATATTCTTTATGAGCACTTTATTCATCAAAACATTACAGTCAACTTTTGTTGAGCAATGACAGGAATATAACATGTCTGAATGCAAAGTAGAAAAGGCCTACTTCTTGCTCTGTCAATGTGCTGACACTTCACGCCTCAGCAATATAAATCTTTCTACATCAGCCACTTATTGGAACAGTAAATTGTACTTTTTATTTTGTTTCTAACAGAGACTGTGTTCGTGAACTAACCCCACTCACACATAAAAAAGTGCAAGCTGAAAAAAATAGAAATCAATGACAGTTTTACATATAAAAGTGAGGCAACAATCTCCATTTGAACAAAGAAAAAGAGTGTAAAAGCCTTTGCTGGGTATCCATGATGGACAAATGAGCCTTGTTCTTATTGAAGCCTATGTTCCTACCAACAGAGGGAATCCAGGGCGCACACAAACCAGTAGAGAGAAAGGCACAATTCTGATTGCTGCATGGTGACAAGTCCAGAGTTGAAGAGTGTTCCTCTTTGATTGTAATGGGGACCCTCTCCTATCCTCTCCCTCTGTCTATTGGGGGACAATTAGGACCGTACAAAACAGTCAGGACCAATCATTGTTGTGTTAGATAATGAGAAAACCACACACTCGCGAGCGCTGGTATTTCTGTATTCATTTCACAGGATCAAAAGATCAATCTTCACTGGATTTACTTCTTAAATAGCAAACGTAGATATCGGATGCTGTATGTGGATCATCACAGCTCCTGGGGTGTATCATAATCAAGTTATATAATGCAATGGAGATTGTATAATCACATTAAACATTCTGTGTGGGTTCGCTAAAGATGGGTGTTCTGCATATGGCCAATAGTTATTCCCACACATACAGTAAATGAAAAACCAACACTCGGTATCACTGGCCCATTTGGTGTGTAGTACCTTACCTTAGTGCTATTTTCTGTTCCAGCTACCTGTTAGTGTAGCTTTGAAGAGGAGGTGATGGCAGGTCTAAGAAGAGCTCCTGACACAGTTTCTTCATTAATAGCACCAGGAGGACTCCTCAGAATGTTTATGCAGATGTGGCATGCAAAGCCCTATGGGCGCTGGTCAAAGTAGTGCACTAAACAAGGGATAGGGTGCCATTTGGGACGTAGAACAGACAGTCGATATTGGGCACGGAGAGCAGGAAAGTTTACTACAGGATTCTACCAGCTAGAAAATCAAACTGATCAAAGTCGGTGTTTACTGTTGGAGATAAATTCCCCATTCTTCCCCAAAGTATATAGACACTTTTCTCCAGAGTAGCGTGGCAATGCTAGTCAGGCACGAAACAAAATCTCTCCTTCACCTATACCTCTCCAGCTCCGAGTGACATGGCTCCCCAGTCTACCTCCTTCCTAAGTTATTACAACCAAACATCACACTCTGTATCTTCCCAAATGGCACCCATTCCATATTTAGTGCACTACCTTTGACCAAAGTGCACTACATAGGGAATAGGGTACCATTTGACCCTTTTCTCTGTCTCTAGTTTTGTCTCTTCCAAACAGTGTTAGTGACATTCCATGCTGCCCATTAGTCTATGTAAACGTTCCACTGCGCTGTCAGCAGGCTTCCTTCCCATCCCAATTACCTCCACTGGCTTTACACTGCACAGGGGAACACTATCCCTTCTGATTCAGCAATTATTCAGCACAACCATTGGTTAGGCAGCATACACATTTTTTTTGTATTATCAGCAAGGTCAGGGCACAGGGTTGGAATATCCATTGTCGTGTGTAATGCAGCTTAGTTTCATTTACACAATCCCAGCAGCTATCTTAGAAATATAACTCTGCTCAGTGCCTCTCTGAGTATGCACTTCATAGCCAAGGCTATGGATATTTTGATTAAGACCACACTAAATAGCCTATAGGCACACTATATTATTTGTACCTTTATTTTACTCTGCAAGTCAGTTAAGAACAAATTCTTATTTACAATGAAGGCCTACCCTTCCCGGCCAAACCCTCCCCTAACCCGGATGACGCTGGGCCAATTGTGCACCGCCTTATGGGACTCCCGATCTCGGCCGTTTGTGACACAGCCTGGGAACGAACCAGGGTCTGTAGTGACACCTCTAGCACTTCAATGCAGTGCCTTAGACCGCTGTGCCACTCTGGAGACACTGTTGATATTACATTTCCAGCGGAGAATTAGAGATGAGTGGTGGTATTGTCCCATTGCCCTTCAGGTAACCATGCTGTAAATGTTGATCCATCCCTTAGATATGTATTTTAATCTTAGCTTTTTGCATGGGGCATGTTTATCTGCAACAGAGTTAAAAAGGGAGAAAAAAATGAAGGGGCCTGATCCGAGTCAGTGATAGTTGACACAACCCACCAGTCACTCAATTCAGAAAAAAACAAATTGCTCAGAAATGTTTCTGTAATAATATGTGAGCAAGGTACAGTACAGTAGCTTAACGTCTCTTATGCAGGATATGGGAAAAAGGTCACTGAACCCATTAGAAAATATCCCATTGGCAGTAAACTTATGAGGGTAAACCTTAGGATGGAATGATGAGTAACATCTTACATGCTGACCAGACCAGACACGTCGCGTGCGCGAGTGTCGCAAAATAAATGTAGAAATCCATGTTATTCAATTATTGCACCCACACTGCTCGTGAGCGCCAACGAGCGTCTGTGTTGACAAGGGCTAAAATAGAACTCCTTTCTATTTCTGACGCAGATCGCGCTGCAAGCCCTGTATCTCCCATCTACCCATTGGTTTATAGAAGCAGGTACCCACGTACAGGTACCCATCTCCTCATTGGTTATACGCATGTGGGTGATTGAAAGAAAAACTGTTTTGCCGGTAGTCGTGGTAATACAATGAAAGTTTAGATGCCGATCACCAAATAAGTTCAACGATAAAAAAGCCTGTAAGAAGGAGAGATGACTAGAAACGATTCGGTTGGCCATTTTATGATTTTATGTGTGGATAAATTTGTCGGAGTAGAGGACCTTGTGCTGTTCAGGTAAATTAACAACTCAATGTTTATATCCCAGGACAAATTAGCTAGCAACAGCAAGCTAGCTAAATAGGACAAATTAGCTATCAAGTGCAAGCTAACTAGCTAAATTGCCATACATGTTTAATGCTTTTCGACCTCTCCCCAAATTAATGTCATTGGTTCAGAGTTTGTTTTGATATTTTAACCTGCGTGTCGTGATCGCGTTTGGTGTAGGGGGACAAAATAAATGTGAGCACGATGGTGCACGCGTGCAGCCGGATTGGGTTCCGTGCTAGACCCTTGGATTACTTCCCCTTCTTTAACTTTTAACCTTTAGTTATGCTTCTGACCCATCATATTAATTTCCAGTGCCAGAGAAAAACAACAACACAAACTCAGAAATAACTTCCTATTGAGTGTTCTGGCTTGGGCAATATAACAATATGATTCATCATCATATAACAACTTCAACAAAAAATATGATTGAATGGAAATCAACTAAAATTTACATTTTGCCCTTTGAAAACAGAAAGAGAAAAACCAAATAATTTTATATCATTTAAACTAGCTGAGCTAAAAGCCATTTTACACTGTTTCGCTATGGCTTTAGTCATCAATCGAGCAAGAGGGCAATATTTTATTAATGTAGTAGTGCTATGAAATAATACATATGGAATCATGTAGTAACTAAAAAACTGTTAAACAAATCAAAATACATTTTAAATTTGAGATTCTTAAAAATAGCCACCCTTTGCCTTGATGACAGCTTTGCACACTCTTGGCATTCTCTCAACCAGCTTCATATGGAATGCTTTTCCAGGATTCTTGAAGGAGGTCTCACATATGCTCACATAGGATTGTGGAGGCCAGGTCATCTGATGCAGCACAACATCACTCTCCTTCTTGGTAAAATAGCCCATACACAGCCTGGAGGTATGTTGGGTGATTGTACTGTTGAAAAACAAATGATAGTCCCACTAAGCCCAAACCTGATGGGATGGGGTATCACTGCAGAATGCGGTGGTATCCATGCTGGTTAAGTGCACCTTGAACTGTAAATAAATCACAGACAGTGTCACCAGCAAAGTACCCCCACAACAGAACACCTCCTCCTCCATGCGTTATGGTGGGAAATACACAAGATCATCCGTTCACCCACACCGCATCTCAGAAAGACTCCAGACCAAAAATCACCATTTGGACTCCAGACCAAAGGACAAATTCCCACTGGTCTAATGTCCTTTGCTTTGTGTTTCTTGGCCCAAGCAAGTCTATTCTTCTTATTTGAGTACTTTAGGAGTGGTTTCTTTGCAGCAATTTGACTATGAAGGCCTGATTCACACAGTGTCCTCTGAACAGTTGATGTTGAGATGTGTCTGTTATTTGAACTCTGTGAAGCATTGATTTGGGCTGCAATTTCTGAGGCTGGTAACTTTAATGAACTTATCCTCTGCAGCAGAGGTAACTCTGGGTCTTCCATTCCTGTGGTGGTCCTCATGAAAACCAGTTTCATCATAGTGTTTGATGGTTTTTGCGACTGCACTTGAAGAAACGTTCAAAGTTCTTGACATTTTCCGTATTGACTGACATTCATGTTAAAGTAATGATGGACTGTCGTTTCTCTTTTCTTATTTGAGCTGTTCTTGCCATAATATGAACTTGGTATTTTAACAAATAGACTTCTGTATACCACCACTAGCTTGTCACAACACAACTGATTGGCTCAAAGAAAAACACTTCTGACTGGTACTGTATATATATTTTAGTCAAGCAAAACATGTTGATCAGACAAACTTGCCTGTAAATTACTCAGTACATCTTGTGGAAGTTTTAGGGGAATGAAAAAAGTACTAACATAAAAAAAGATTACGTAAACATTGGGGATTGGACACAAATGTAGTCAATCAGACTAGAAGAAAACAAACCTTGCTCTTCAATTAGTGGTGACATCCCTTTACCCAAGCATTTTTCATTGTTTTTTAGGTTACTACATGATTCCATTTGTGTTATTTCATAGTGTTGATGTCTTGTCTATTATTCTACAAAGTAGAACATAGTCAAAATAAAGAAAAACCTTTGAATGAGTGTTCTAAAACTTTTGACTGGTAGTGAATTATTTGTTTTAGGAACATCTACCCAAAATATTTCACCTACTTCTTTATTACTTTACCAAACATAGCATGACATTAGTGATAGACAAGGAGAGAAGGGCTATGGAAAGGGCACAATTTTCGATTTCATTCTGAGCATATACTATTTGTCTGCCTACGATGTAAAATCAAGTTTGACTTCCACACATAAATGACTTCTTTACTTAATTTAGGTTAAAGGAAGTGTGAAGGTCACATTAGCTATGAAAAATATGTATTTAGATCCGTTTGCTTGAGACAAATTCAGCAATTCCTTTGCCATGTCTGTGCCGTGAAGCAGTCGAGCTGGATAAATGTTTTTCTCAGGAACGCCCCTTTGACATAACATTGCAGTGAAGCGATATATATATATATATATATATATCAATGTAATGATGCAGCCAAACACAAATGTATTTGACAGAGGAGCTTTACATGGTCCTAGGAAGGTCTGGATGGCTGTCTAAAGATTTATAAAATGTGGAAAATCTATAAAATATGGAATGTACATATTTTATATTTGTGTAAGTAATACTAGTGCCCGATTTAGGGGACTGTCAGCATAAGTTAACTGACATAAGTTAACTTGAATCTCTGCAGTGAAGCTTTAATGAATTGTCTGATTCAGAATCACCTTTGTTTTCCAAATACATTTACATAGTGTATACTGTACCAGGAATTTGACCTGGTGAAATGGTGCTGACACACAGAATGTAGACAATATAATTTGCACACAATCTAAATGCAGTAAATACTAGACCACTTGAATTTTACCACATTTCTTTACGTTACAGCCTTATTCTAAAATGAATTCAATTGTTTTTTCCCCTCATCAATCTACACACAATACCCCATAATGACAAGGCAAAAAACAGTTTGATGTATTTGCAAATTCTTAAAAATGAAAAAATAAAAAAGTATTCAGACACTTTACTCAGTACTTTGTTGAAGTGCAAAAAATCTAAAAACCTGTTTTGCTTTGT
This sequence comes from Oncorhynchus masou masou, assembly GCF_036934945.1. Lineage (NCBI taxonomy): Eukaryota > Metazoa > Chordata > Actinopteri > Salmoniformes > Salmonidae > Oncorhynchus > Oncorhynchus masou. The sequence goes on along the minus strand of NC_088221.1, from coordinate 35,342,627 downwards.
CATTATGGCGTTATGTGTGTAGATTGATGAGGGAAAACATATTTTCACCCATTGTAGAATAAGCCTGTAACGTAACCAAATTTGGAAAAAGTGAATGGTCTTATTCGAAAAATGATATTTTTAAAATCATCAGCAATCTAGCCACAATACCCTATGATGAGGCAGGGAAAACATTGTAAACTGATTTTTTGAAATTTTTGATGCAAATGTATGAACAATAAAAACAGAAATACCTTATTTACGTATGCATTCAGATCCTTTGCTATGAGACTCGAAATTGAGCTCAGGTGCATCCTGTTTCCATTGATCATCCTTGAGGTGTTTCTACAACTTAATTGGAGTCCACCTGTGGAAAATTCAATTGATTGGAAATGATTTGGAAAGGCACACACCTGTCTATATTTGGTCCCACAGTTGACAGTGCATGTCAGAGCAAAAAAAACTATTTTTGAGTTGGAAAGAATTGTGCGTAGAGCTTTGGGAGAAAAGGTTGTGTCGAGGCACAGATCTGGGGAAGGAACCAAAACATTTCTGCAGCAGTGAAGGTCCCCAAGAACACAGTGGCCTCCATCATTCTTAAATGTAAGAAGTTTGGTACCACCAAGATGCTTCCTAGAGCTGGCCGCCCGTCCAAACTGAGCAATCGGGGGTGAATGGCCTTGGTATTGGTCAGTGAGGTGACCAAGAACCCAATGGTCACTCTGACAGAGCTCTAGAGTTCCTCTTTGGAGATGGGATAACCTTCCAGAAGGACAACCATCTCTGCAGCACTCCAGCAATCATGCCTTTATGGTGGAGTGGCCAGATAGAAGCCACTCCTCAGTAAAAGGCACATGACAGCCCACTTGGAGTGTGCCAAAAGGCACCTAAAGACGCTGAGACCATGGGAAAGAATATTCTCTGGTCTAAAGAAACCATAATTGAACTGTTTAGCCTGAATGCCATGCATCACATCTGGGATAAACCTGGCACCATCCCTACAGTGAAGCACGGTGGTGGCAGCATCATGCTGTGGAGATATTTTTCAGTGGCAGGGTCTGGGAGACTAGTCAGGATCGATTCAAAGATGAACAAATCAAAGTACAAAGAAATCTTTGATGGAAACCTGCTCCAGAGCACTCAGGACCTCAGACTGGGGCGAAGATTCACCTTCCAACATGACAAAAACCCTAAGCACACGCAGGAGTGGTTTCGGGACAAGTCTCTGAATGTCCTTTAGTGGCCAAGCCAGAGACCAGACTTGAACCTGATCGAACATCTCTGGAGAGAGCTGAAAATAGCTGAGTAGTGATGCTCCCCATCCAAGCTGACAGAGCTTGAGAAATACAGGTGTGCCAAGCATGTAACGTCATACCCAAGAAGATTTGAGGCTGTAATCACTGCCAAAGCTGCTTCAAGAAAGTACTGAGTAAAGGGTCTGAATACTTATGTCAATGTGATGTTTCAGTTTATTTGATACATTTGCAAACATTTCTACAAACCTGTTTTGCTTCGTCATTATGGGGTATTGTGTGGCGATTGATGACGGGAAAAAACAATTTAGTCTATTTTAGAATAAGGCTGTAACATCACAAAATTTGGAAAAAGTCAAGTGGTATGAAAACATTCCGAATGCACTGTATACACACTGAGTGTACAAAACATTACGGACACCTTCCTAACTTAGTTGTACCCCCCCGTCCCTTTTGACCTCAGAACAGCCTGGAAAACCCAGCAGCGTTGCAGTTCTTGACGCAAACTGGCGTGTCTGGCACCTACTACCATACCCTGTTCAAAGGCACTTAAAAATCTGTTGTCTTGCCCATTCACCCTCTGAATGACGTACATACACAATCCATTTCTCAATTGTCTCAAAGCTTAAAAATCCTTCTTAACCTGTCTCCTCCCCTTTATCTACACTGATTGAAGTGGATTTGACAAGTGGCATCAATAAGGGATCATAGATTTCACCTGGATTCACCTGGTCAGTCTGTCATGGAATGAGCAGGTGTCCTTAATGTTTTGTACACTCAGTGTATATACTAAAGAGATGTGTGTGTATATATATATATATATATATATATATATATATATATATATATATATAAACTGAACAATTACACATGATAAAATAGTACATAATTTCACATACCAGCCTCTTTGCCAATCGTGTAAGGTTGCCACACCTGCCAGATGTACGCTACCCAAAATGTGCCTCAGGTGCCATATTGCCACCCAACTAAACTTTCAGACTGAGAGTCTTGGCACCAGTGGTAGCAGGGTAATTGTTTTCTGAATGTACATTACAGTTCAAATTGCCGGTGCACTTTCGCAAGGAGAACAAATTGAATGAGATAAAGCCTCTTTAATCAAAAAGACCTTCCTTTCTCAGTCCAGAAAGCTACATTGATTCAATAGGTTTTTGTCCTGAACTTGTCCTCTCTATCAAAAACAGGCTCTCTTCTTGTATGAATTAATAAAGAATTATTTTTATTCTATTTTTTTCTAGGTTAATGTACAGACTTTGCTGTACATGCAGTATAATATTACGCTACTTTACGTTCTCTATAATGCTTTTAAAAATACATGTTCTGGTAGGATGTTACCAAAGTGTTCATCTTCATTTAAGACTGTTCAACAGAGCACAATCATTATAGGATCTCTGTCAGTGTGTAACCATGTTGATGGTTCATTGTTTAAAATGATTTTATTCCTCAATAAAATTCCAATGCAGAAGCAATGAATGGTGGGGACAGCTTTTCTGCACCACATCAACATACCCTTATTAGGGTAAACAACATGACCATACCTGAGGGTTATAATGCAAAGCAGGTTCAATTAGTTCGCCAGCTAACTTTGATAAACAAACAGAAACAACTACATATTTTTTAGTTCATCAGAAAACTAGACTAATATGTGTTTTTGGTTGTTGAGTCAATCAAAGTGTGCCTATTTCAAGCTTATTAAGTTATTTCAGAATATGTTTGTAAGCACAGCACATACATGCACAAACACACACACACACAAAGATAACAGTCATTTCGATTGGTGTTGTCAAGGAGAATGAGCGATGGGAAATACCAGTGTCAAAAAACCTACTGTTTAACTTATCCAGGGTAACAAGTTGATGATACAGAGCGTGTATGTGTGCAGCATACAGGCAGCCTCACCATTAGGTCCGACTGTAAACAGGTTTCTCTCCTATCAATCCAGACGCGCCTCTCTCTCTCTCTCAACAGATTAACAGAGCAATATCCCGCTGTAACACATGCACATGCACAGATACTGTAGATCATTATTTCGGGACTATTTCATGACTTAACATCGTGGAGCTGATCATTACATTATCCAGCGTTGCCTGAGAGGAGTTGACTGTCTGTGGCGCTCTGGTCTGTAGGTCTCTGGTCAAAATTAGTGCACTATATACAGTGCCTGTCACACCCTGACCATAGTTTGCTTTGTATGTTTATGTTTTGTTTGGTCAGGGTGTGATATGAGTGGGCATTCTATGTTTCATGTCTAGTTTGTCTAGTTCTATGTTTGGCCTGATATGGATCTCAATCAGAGGCAGGTGTTAGTCATTGTCTCTGATTGGGAACCATATTAGGTAGCCTGTTTGGTGTTGGGTTTTGTGGGTGATTGTTCCTGTGTTAGTTTGCACCAGTTTAGGCTGTTTCGGTTTTCACGTTACGTTTATTGTTTTTGTATTGATTCGTGTTTCCTTTGTTTTATTAAACATTAATCTCAATAGCCACGCCGCATTTTGGTCAGACTCTCCTTCACATAAAGAAAGCCGTTTACAGTGCTTTCGGAAAGTATCCAGACCCCTTGACTTTTTCCACATTTCCTGTCAATCATAATGCACTTGGGTACTTTTTGGCCCGTCCTGCAAATTATCTTGGCATGCATAACTTGCAATTTAATTTGTAGGATACTTTAAATGTGCTTATGGCACAAACTGTTTTTTTTTTATCCTGTCATTTTATAGTAAGTTACTTGTTACTGAGTTGCAGTGAACATCTTTTTGTCACGATCGTCATATTGAGTAGACCAAAGCGCAGCGTGGTGTGAATGCAAACTTTAATTAAAGACAAAAAAAAGCACAAAGTACACTCAAACAAACAAACAAACAAACAAACAAACAAACAAACAAACAAACAAACAAACAAACAAACTGCTAACGTGCAACATCACATAGACAATAACCCACGAACCACAATACAAAACAGGCTACCTAAATATGGTTCCCAATCAGAGACAAAAACAAACACCTGCCACTGATTGAGAACCATATCAGGCCAAAACACATAGAAACAGACTAACTAGACATGCAACATAGAATGCCTACTCATATCACACCCTGACCAAACAAAACATAGAAACAAACAACGCAAATAATGGTCAGAGTGTGACAGTTTTAATGTATTTCTACAGCTGAACTGCATTTCGTCAGTAAATATACAACAAACTGTATTCAGGAAGTACACAATACCAGACAATTTGGAATTGGGTTTATTTTCTGAATTGACTGGAACATAAATGGAATTGACTTCAATGTTGGTTAGCATAGTTGGGATGAAACCACACCTGGGAGTTAACACACAACTTTGTAGATGATTGTAACCTGAATTGCCTACTTCGCCACCAGGTCTGTGGCCATGACAGAGATCAGCCACATATTTTTTGGCAAGAATACATTTCTGCACTTTGCTAAAGGTTTCCCGGAATCAAGTCAATATTTATCAGATTATCTGACAACACCAACTAAAAAGTAGCCGTGCTCAGGCCTATATGTAATCAGATCCAGCATAAACACATAATTGCTGACACCTGCATAGCTGGTGTTTTGGCAAGTTTGAGGTATAACTGCGTTAGAGCTGTCAAATCGGTGAGTGACTGCTCATATGGTCATTGTCACAAAGCCACACCCATCCTACTTGAGTTAGAAGTTCAGAACAAGAAAGTGTAAGCTATATAGAAATAATGACATTCAAATTGAAAATCATGAGGATTTCTATCAGCCTTATCGAGGTGTGGATTACCTATCACATTCCAGTGTCCAATTTCTGGTAGTGTAGCTCCATGCAGTCAATGGCAATTTCCACTTCAGATATAATGCTGAGAGATGCTTGTGGATTTGATAACCCTAACATAGTTCCACCTCCCAAACAACGACTATGCAGGTGTCCACGAGTGTGGATCTGATAGAATCTAGCCCCCAGCTTGTAGAAATGCTCTCATGATTTATTTAAACGCATTAATGTCTCAGCAGTGCCAACAAATGGTTATTTGTTACCAAGAACATACAGTATATACACACTCTCAAAAATATGAGTATGATTACAGTAGAATGTTGTTCCTTGGTGTACAACATGGCCTAAACGTACACATAAGGTAACTTCAGAGGTACACATAGGAACTCACATGGTATTGGTCTGTGCCTTTTAGGATACATGTCTGGATAATCTAGTATAATCGTGCAGTTGTCTACCCAATATATTAAATATAAAGCTGCGATCATAACCATGTGGAAGGTGAGAATTTACCAGTTGTGAAGTTGTAAAACCATTTGGATGCATTCACGTGCTTTGAAAAAGTTGGGAAACTTAACTGGCTAATGGCCAACAAGCTGCATCAACCATAAACTAAAAGTACAGTTATCATGCTTGCAAACAAATTATAGAGTTTAAAAAAACTATGAATATATAGATTTTTATAAATGTTTTGTAATTACATTTAACTGCCGCAAATAATGTTATCGAGGTAATTTCCTTAGTGGGTGACCTTATAGGTTAGCATGTGGGAGAGCCTGAACTTAGCGACAATAGACATGTTTCCCACTAGTAATTACCAGATGGAGGGCCGTTCAAGTGGATTTCTTCCAGTTGTATGTGGTAAATTCCCACTTCCCACTTTTGTCACTAACACAGCATTAGTTACACTCATTAGTGCAATTTCAAATGTAGGTGGGGTCAGTGTGCTGGTGGGGGCTCATTAATATATTTGGGGACAGTTTCAACAAATTACCACTTCAGATCGGTTTCTAAATAGCGAAAGGGGTTGGATTTTATTTGAATGATAGCTTAACTCACAAATTCATTAATTCATGTGAGGCCAGAGACTTTTATGGGAGGAGTAACCATTTTGTTTTACCACTGTGGTCTAAAAATGACATCTATGTTCTAAGTCCCACTATGGACTTGGGCTTATGACATGAGCACTGGTTCTAAACCAAAGATATTGATCTGTTTTAAGCAATAGATTTTGTGAGATGGTGATGGCAATACATTTTAATACTAACATCACCAATCTGAGTTAAAAAGGATGTGTATCTCCTGTAATGCTTATGTGGTGCAAATGTTAGTCTGTGTAGTGTAATAACACATACTTTCCACCATAGGGAAATGTGAGTAATATAGCTTAATTGAATAAGTCAAATGAATTAAATAATTTAATATATGATGATAGTAAATGTAGCACAAACACATTTTTACAGCAAGGAGATCTATTTATTCCTACTTTAAACATGGAGAGTTTAAAAATACCAAGCACACTAGAGTAGAGCATCAATAGGATCTGTACAACAGGCTGAACATTTGACTACCCTACAATTAAGAGCTGCACTGGGATCCGCCCCTTTTTTCAATTTCCGCCTAAAATGACACACCCAAATCTAAATGCCTGTAGCTCAGGCCCTGAAGCAAGGATATGCATATTCTTGGTACCATTTGAAAGGAAATACTTTGAAGTTTGTGGAAATGTAGGATAATATAACACAATAGATCTGGTAAAAGATAATGCAAAGAAAGAACCAACTGTTCTTTTGTATTTTTGTACCATAATCTTTGAAATGCAAGAGAAAGGCCATAATGTATTATTCCATCCCAGGTACAATTTAGATTTTGGCCACTAGATGGCAGCAGTGTATGTGCAAAGTTTTAGACTGAGCCAAAGAACCATTGCATTTCTGTTCAAAATTCAAGACTGCCCAAATGTGCCCAATTTGTTTATTAATAACTTTTCATGTTCAAAATTGTGCACTCTCCTCAAACAACAGCTTGGTATTATTTCACTGTTTTAGCTTCTGTAAATTGGACAGTACAGTTTGATTAATCAGAATTTAACCTGCCCCCTTTGGAGGAATTGTGTGCCCATAGTAAACAGAAAACAAATCTGTCCAAAATTGCTAATATATGCATATAATAATTATTATTGAATAGAAAACACTCTAAAGCTTCTAAAACCGTTCAAATTATGTCTGTATGTAAAGCAGAACTCACAGGGCAGCCATTCTCCCAAACTCTCTCTCATCAGGAAAGTTACCCCAACAGCTATGGATCTGGGAACAGTTTCTGTGTTCAGCGTGCTGTGTTCTTTCAATGGTGCGAGTAATGGAGAAAATCCCACGAGCTTTGACCGGTTGGCGGGCAAAATAGTGACGTGTCACTGGAAAATATCTGTGCGTCCTGGCGCAATTGTATATATTCTTTTGTTCCATTTCGTTTGAGAAGAGTTGCGTTCATTCGGTCGAATCGGCAATTGTTTTGTACGCTTAGAACATCCTAAAGCTTGATTCTGCACTTGGTTTGACCAGTTTAGTCGACATATAATATGTAATTTGGAAGTTTTGATGTGCAACTGTTCGTGACCAGAAGTAATTTTTGGTAGCATTTCAGCTGTAACTTGCAGCATATGCTAATACAAAGACACGAATTGAAACCAAACAATGTTTTGGGTAAGTATGACTTCTTCCACTACATTCTGATCGAAGACCATCAAAGGTAAGGGAATATTTATGTTGTAATTTTGTGTTTCTGTTGACTCCAACATAGCGGAGGAATATTGCTTATGTCTGAGCGCCGTCTAAGATTAGTGCCTAGTGAACGAATTCTGTAATGTTAAAAATAAATGTAACACAGCGGTTGCATTATGTCACGCCCTGGTCTATATTTATTATGTTTATCTTCATTTATTGGGTCAGGCCAGGGTGTGACATGGGTTTATTTGTGGTGTGTTTCGTCTTGGGGTTGTGTGGGGTGATTTGCATAGTCTATGGCTGCCTGAGGCGGTTCTCAATCAGAGTCAGGTGATTATCGTTGTCTCTGATTGGGAACCATATTTAGGTAGCCATATTCTTTGTGTGTTTCATGGGTGATTGTCCTTAGTGTCCTTGTTCCTGTCGCTGTGTTAGTTTACATAAGTATAGGCTGTTTCGGTTTTCGTTACGTTCATTACATTCTTGTTTTTGTAGTATTTTTCTATTGATTTGTGTTTACGTTTTTTGATTAAACATGGATTGCAATCTACACACTGCATTTTGGTCTGACTCTCCTTCGCTTACAGAAAACCGTTACACCTTATATACACAAGTGTAAAGGAATGAATAAGAATTTGTACATAAAAATATATGAATGAGCGATGGCCGAACGGCATAGGCAAGATGCAGTAGATGGTATAAAGTACAGTATATACATATGAGATGAGTAATATAGGGTATGTAAACATTATATAAAGGGGCATTATTTAAAGTGGCTAGTGCTATATTTATTACATCAATTTTTTCATTATTAAAGTGGCTAGAGATGAGTCAGTATGTTGGCAGCAGCCACTCAATGTTAGTGATGGCTGTTTAACAGTCTGATGCCCTTGAGATATTAGTCTGATGGCCTTCCTTTTTTACCATAATATTTCAAATAACCGAAAGTGAGCAGTTGTAATCTGAACAAAAGGAAAAATACATTCTTACTAATTTTCTGGAGTACCAGTTCGGATTTAAGAATACCTTTTGTATGACTGACACCTTTAGTGAGAAGTCTAATGCTTTAATATTTAATAATTTTCATATTCAGTATTTAAATAGGACCATGTGGACCTTGATATTGGAGATGGATGCGAGAAAAGACCCAGTTCACCAGCAACGCTCAATCACCTTCGGATGTGGCCGGGCCTAACGGGGAAAGGGGGTGCGTTGCGCGGCCGTGCCTAATGGGGAAAGAGGTGCGCTTTCCGGCCGTGCCTAACGAGGAAGGGGGGATGGAGCGGGTCGGCTAGACCGCAGGCGACATGGAGATGCGGAGAACTGAGCTCGGGCGAGAGCCGTCCCTAACCTCCTGGCCCAGAAACCAACGCCGCAGGAAGGGAGAAGAGGAGGGCGTGGGCCCTCTACCCTACCCAATCCTCAGAGAGTCATAGATACTCCTGTCATTTACCCGTGCTTCATAGCAAAATTCCTCTTAAGAGAATCAACACTAGAGTTACACCAAATCACACAATTGTACAAAATGGTAAGAGAACTGGTGAAGAAAGTTACCCCTCTACATGCACATTTCTTGTACTTACATATGACAATAGCAACAGGAAAATTATTCAAGTGATATTAGTATTTGATCTGACTTAGTCTGATCTCCACAAAAGCCAACCTAACTAAGACATACATTTCGCTGGTTGCCATGGTGAATAATCCAATAATAATTGGTATTAGATATATGTCACGAACGTTGTAGTGAGGAGACCAAGGCGCAGAGTGATATGAATACATGTTCTATATTTAATGAAGAACAAACACTGAAATGAACTTACAAAACAAACGACCGTGCTATATAATCTAAATGTGCAGACACAGGCAACGAGACATAGATAATAACCCACAAAATACCCAAAGAAGATGGCTGCCTAAATTTGGTTCCCAATCAGAGACAACGATAAACAGCTGCCTCTAATTGAGAACCAATCTAGGCAATCATAGACATACATAAACACCTAGATGGTAAACAACCCCATAAACCTACAAAACCCCTAGACAGTACAAAACACATACATCACTCATGTCACACCCTGACCTAACCAAAATATATAAAGAAAACAAAGAATACTCAGGTCACGGCGTGACAATATAAAATTACTTTCTAAATTAAAATACTGGCAGATCCATAACATTCCCTTGTACAGTAGCAGATCTAATTAAATTTAGAGGATTCAAAAATAATATTGTTTATAAAATTATAATGCAGGGGTAATAAAAATTTCACCTTTTAAAATGTATATGTAGTCTTGCTTGTCTCAGAGCAGCGTGAAAAGGTGCTGAAATAGTTGGCCACACACGGCTAGGCTATTGCTTGTTGGGGGGATTTTCACACCTACAGTAGCCAGGGTATTAAACTAATCGTTGGATAAAAGATCGGCTCTCGGAACTCATTAACACGTTTTTGTGTGTGTTTCGATTCTCTCTCTCTCTCTCTCAAGCACTTGCTGTCTTGACCTCTGAATGCTTGGCTATGAAAAGCCAATTGACATTTACTCCTAAGTTGCTGACCGGTTGCACCCTCTTTAACCACTGTTTATATTATTTGACCATGCTGGTCATCTATGAAATTTTGGAAAATAATTGAGCATTTATGGCCATGTACTCTTATAATCTCCAACCAATGTGTACGTTCCTCTGATGAACCGCAACATGTCGGTGGACTCGGTAAGATGGACTGATGGTTGAAAATGATGAGCGATCGGCAAAGGCAATCAACATCACTCTAATCACAGTCAGAAGACAGTTGAAGAAACTTGAGTGGACTTATGGAAAGGCTCTATAAGACATTTTATATATATATATATACACAGTGGGGAGAACAAGTATTTGATACACTAACGATTTTGCAGGTTTTCCTACTTACAAAGCATGTAGAGGTCTGTAATTTTTATCATAGGGACACTTCAACTGTGAGAGATGGAATCTAAAACAAAAATCCAGAAAATCCCATTGTATTTAAGTAATTCATTTGCATTTTATTGCATGACATAAGTATTTGATCACTTACCAACCAGTAAGAATTCCAGCACTCACCGACCTGTTAGTTTTTCTTTAAAAAGCCCTCCTGTTCTCCATTCATTACCTGTATTTACTGCACCTGTTTTAACTCATTACCTGTATAAAAGACACCTGTCCACACACTCAATCAAACAGACTCCAACCTCTCCACAATGGCCAAGACCAGAGAGCTGTGTAAGGATATCAGGGATAAAATTGTAGACCTGCACAAGGCTGGGATGGGCTACAGAACAATAGGCAAGCAGCTTGGTGAGGCAACAACTGTTGGTGCAATTATTAGAAAATGGAAGAAGTTCAAGATGACGGTAAATCACCCTCGGTCTGGGGCTCCATGCAAGATCTCACCTCGTGGGGCATCAATGATCATGGGGAAGGTGAGGGATCAGCCCAGAACTCCACGGCAGGACCTGGTCAATGACCTGAAGAGAGCTGGGACCACAGTCTCAAAGAAAACCATTAGTAACACACTACGCCGTCATGGATTAAAATCCTGCAGTGCACGCAAGGTCCCCCTGCTCAAGTGGGAGCATGTCCAGGCCCGTCTGAAGTTTGCCAATGACCATCTGGATGATCCAGAGGAGGAATGGGAGAAGGTTATGTGGTCTGATGAGACAAAAATAGAGTTTTTAGGTCTAAAATCCACTCGCCGTGTTTGGAGGAAGAAGAAGGATGAGTACAACCCCAAGAACACCATCCCAACCGTGAAGCATGGAGGTGGAAACATCATTCTTTGGGGATGCTTTTCTGCAAAGAGGACAGGACAACTGCACCGTATTGAGGGGAGGATGGATGGGGCCATGTATCGCGAGATCTTGGCCAACAACCCCCTTCCCTCAATAAGAGCGTTGAAGATGGGTCATGGCTGGGTTTACCAGCATGACAACGACCCAAAACACACAGCCAGGGAAACTAAGGAGTGGCTCAGTAAGAAGCATCTCATGGTCCTGGAGTGGCCTAGCCAGTCCCCAGACCTGAACCCAATAGAAAATCTTTAGAGCGAGCTGAAAGTCCGTATTGCCCAGCGACAGCCCCGAAACCTGAAGGATCTGGAGAAGGTCTGTATGGAGGAGTGAGCAAAAATCCCTGCTGCAGTGTGTGCAAACTGTGTCTATTGTCCTACTAATAGCCCTTGTGAAAAACAAGGGTTTGAAAACATGTTTTCAAAAGGCCTCCATGCAGGGCAGACAGAGAGTTTCCCCCTTCCACTTGCCTCTTCCATTTATTCCAAAAGTAATTCGTTATGGTTTTCATTGTAAATGAGGATTGAGATGCCAGCAGAGTAAGTAGACCTTTATGTAGTAAAATAGAGGTTAAATAAAAATATGGAAAAGAAGACCAACTATTTTAACAGCACATTACTCAACAATAGTGAGACTCATGTCGACTATGGTAGGCCTACAGTATGTAAAAAATGCTTTTCATCTCTACATGTAGGTCTCCTGATTTAATTAAACACGATCAAACTTGTTGCAACTAACTTGTAGTTGAAATAAACTGTGACTCCACCTCATTCCACGCCCTCATCAACTCCGCCAATGCCGCCTGACTCTCCACCAATGACGTGTCTCTCCGCCAATAACTACATTTTGAAGATTGGAGGATTCTAAATGAATATCTAAGGGGCATTTTTAGTTTGGGCAAATCTGGTATGTGAGAATATCTAAGCGTCTAAGGGTTTTTTATTTAATTATAATGCAGGGTGAATAAACGCTTTGTAAATAAGGATGTATTGTGAAAGGAAAATGACATGCACAAGACACGGTGGTATATATTTTTATTTATCACACATTTCTTTAACCGATTTTGGTCTTTAACTTCTTATGGCTGCAGGGGCAGTTTGAGTAGCTCGGAGGAGAGGTGCCCATAGTAAACGGCCTGCTCCTCGGTCATAGTTGCTAATATTTGCATACTATTATTTCTTTACCATAAGCTGCCTCCAACACGATTTTAGAGAATTTGGCAGTACATCCACTGACCTCACAACTCCACACCACGTGAATTGGGTCGTGTGGGCGAGCGGCTTGCTCATGTCAACATTGTGAACAGTGTGCCCCATGGTGGTGGTGGGGTTATGGTATTGGCAGGCATAAGCTATGGACAACAAACACAATTGCATTTTATCTATGGAAATTTGAATGCAGAGAGATACCATTATGAGATCCTGAGGTCCATTGTCGTGCCATTCATCAGACACTATCACCTCTTGTTTCAGCATGATAATGTTGCAAGGATCTGTACACAATTTCTGGAAGCTGATGTCCCACTCCTTCCATGGCCTGCATACTAACCAGACATGTCAACTATTAAGCATATTTGGGATGCGCTGGATCGATGTGTATGACAATGTGTTCCAGTTCTCGTCAATATCCAGCAACTGTACACAGCCATTGAAAGAGGAGTGAGACAACATTCCACAGGTCACAATCAACAGCCTGATCAACTATATGTGAAGGAGATGTGCTGGGCTACATGAAGCAAATGGTGGTCACACCAGATACTGACTGGCTTTATGATCCACTCCTCTACCTTTTTAAAAAGATATCTGTGACCTAGTGTTATGATTTTTATGAATAATGACTAAATGATTTATACATTTAACATGAGAAAGGAATGTATGTGTGCCGAAAGAGAACAAAGATGAGCATTAACCTATGTTTGAACCGACCCGGCTGTAACTCTGGGGAGATAAGATAAGACAGGGAGAGCACCTCCAGAGCTCTCGTATCTGGGGGAGACATGAACTGTCAGCTGAGTGGTAATAAACTGTGGTGAGACTCATGAGAAAATCCCTATGTTGGTGTGTATGTATGTGTGTAGGGTAAGAGAAAGTTAAAAAAGAAATGTCTTTGTATATGTACAGCAGCGCTCTCGTAAATAAACCTTGCTGACTAAGGTAGACTGGCCTCTGACTGTTTCATTTTAATAAGAACCTTACAAATTCTTAGTAACAGAATTGAAGTTCAGTTTATGAACATTGAGAACAAAATTCTCATAATACCTAGAGATGCATACCTGTATTCCCAGTCATGTGGAACCCATATTTTAGGGCCTAATAAATTCATTTTCATTGACTGATTTCATTGTATGAACTGTAACACAGTAAAATATTTTAAATTGTTCCATATTATGTTCATATTTTTGTTCAGTATAGTATGAAATAGTATGATTCTGGTGGCAGTAACATCTATGCTCTTTCCAACCAAGATTGTGTATGTTCAATATCCCCAAATAATGAATCTCTATGTCAAGTGTCCTTGAGCACTGATAGTTTTACGTTGATGTTATGTTGGTGGTGATAATTGAACAATTATTTACTCGATTCTGGGCAGCTTTTAGAAAGTACAGAAATGCATTCTTGCCAATAAATCTGTGGCTATATCCCTTTCATGCACACAGATCTGGTGGTGCAGCTGTAATAGCAGGACATTTCAGGTTGCTAGAGTCCCAAGGGTGGTCACAGTACAAGATTATACACAATTGTTTTTACATGAATTGAAAATGGAACACAGCAGCATACTGTCATTTTATAGAATTAATGCCTGCACAGTTCAGTGCTCCCAAGTGGCGCAGTGATTTAAGACACTGCATCTCAGTGCAAGAGGTGTCACTACAGTCCCTGGTTCAAATCCAGGCTGTATCACATCTGGTTCTGATTGAGAGTCACATAGGGCGGTGCACAATTTGGCCGGGGTAGGCCGTCATTGTAAATAAGAATTTCTTTGTAACTGACTTGCCTAGTTAAATAAAGCTTAAATAAAAATATTTAAAGTTGTTGTATAGACAGCTTGATAGTTTAGCAACAGAACTGACGCATGTGCTACTGTGAGGTGAAACAGACAGGGTTTGCTTAGATTGCATGTTATCAACAAAATGTTTATTGAAAACAAATACATTTGTTCTATGTGCACTTGTGTCTCTCTAATACATTATTATAGTTGTTGGTTAGCTAGCTAGCAATTTTTTGCCATAGACGTGACATCAGTCAAAACACCTCAAAACAGGATACAAAATACAAAAAGATACAAAAAGATAAAACGAGACACGATTCCCCACATGGTAGCTTCTTGTCATTGTTGCTAGCTGTCTGGCCATCCAGAATCACACCCGATGGACTTCTGCCCCATTGAAACATGCACATTTATTTTGTGATGTTATCAGCTAACCCATCTGTATATTGACTTTATTTTTACAGTAACTTTAGGCAAAGTGCAGAAATGTATTCTTGCCAATCTCTGATGTGTCCACAGACCTGGTGGTACAGCAGGTTGGTATGCTTGCTAGCTACCAACAGGTTGTGAGTTCAAATCTGAAGTTAGGTTTAGTCCCAAGTATACAGTATACTGTCTATTAACCCCAGTGTTTAGATACAGTAACATGTTGTAGATGTACCTAATTTTCACCACAACTAGACAGAAACCTCCAGAGAACCATGACCCAATGTTCTAAGAACATCTGAAAAATCTCTGGAAGAAACTGGACACGAGACAAAACCTGCATGGGACCATGCCTGTTTAAATTGAATGAATATCAATTATGCCTTTTAAAGTTAAATATTCTAATTTACATTTGACACCTTAGTTTTCACATGTACTCAAATGGTATCACATGTATAGTGTCATGATATCACAGGTTGAAATTTTGCATCCCCATGTTTACACATTTATTTCACATTAATTTCACATGGGATCATGTTCTCACATGTGCTCACATGTTGTCACATGTAGTTTTATGTTGTGATATGTTGCGTCACATGTTGTCACATGTTGTCACATTAACTTTACATTGAATCATGTGTTCATGTGAAATTTGTATGGTTTTTCCATAAGGGTTATTTGGTAGCTTATGACTCACGGCTTCCCGCTGAAATAGGCATTTACAGACAGTACTGTTAGTTAGACAGTCACAGAAAGGATAATAAATTGTTGGTGGATTATTTTTAACTTGATGGCCTCAAGCTCATATGAATTCACATTTTTATGTGCAAAAAAGTACATAATACTGATGATTAAACTGTACTTGTCTTTTCATCTGGAACTTAATAATTTAGACATTAATGGAGAAAAATGGCAGATATGCATGAGGTCTTGGGAGTGCAAATTTATGTAAGACATGCTACAACATTCTTTCCATTTTTATGATGTTCATTTTTGCAAAACAAAATACAACTTTTTGGCGAAACTATAACAAACTGTAAATACCTTCTATGGCATTCTGTGAAGGATGTTTATCATTTGTAATTTATGCCCCACAAATTTCAAATGCTACAAAACAGCGAGTCAACTCATAATAGATCCAGTGAGTATTAGGAAAGTGTATGGGATCAATATCATTCCAAATGTATTCAAAAATGTAAATCACCATTCCACAAATGTAAATCACTTTCCACAAATGTAAATCACCAACCCACAAATGTAAATCACCAATCCACAAATGTAAATCAGCAATCCACAAATGTAAATCACTTTCCACAAATGTAAATTGCTATCCACAAATGCAATTCACTGTTCACAAACAAACACCTTTTGATTTGTATTTGTAAATCGATATATTGTTGCACACGTCGACAACTGTCAAAGATTTACCCCCCCCACACACACACACACGCACGCACACACATTGCTCTATATATGCTGCAAAGCATCTGCCTTTGACAATCCAGCCTGACGTCAGACAAAAGATATTGGTCTTGGAGCTGAAATACGATTTTGGAACTCTATCCATTTCTATATCCTCACAGAGCCAACGGTAATATCTCCAAAATGAAATAAATGATATAATTTATCATGGCAGCTAGTCTCCTCTTATTTGAGATGTATAGGCCAATTCAATCAACTCTGGCCAGTCATCCATCTATCAGGCATCAGTACATTCTAATATAACTAAGGGTCATATTTTAGGTGGGTAATCTAACTCTGTTCTATATTACTCCTTCACAGCATCTTAAAGTGGAGGGGCCACATCCGTATTCTTCTTCTTTATCTCTTCCTATGACATCAGCAGGGTGCACATTATATGAAGTTCATCCACTGGTTATAGAATAGATAGGAAGAATGGAACACACAAGAGAAGGGCTATAGAATGGAATGGAAATGTCACACCCTGATCTGCTTCACCTGTCTTTGTGGTTGTCTCCACCCCACTCCAGGTGACACCCATCTTCCCCATTATCCCCTGTGTATTTATACCTGTGTCCTCTGTCTGTTGCCAGTTCGTCTTGTTTGTTCAAGCCAACCAGTATTTTTTGTCTCACTTCCTGCTTTTTCCAGTTTCTCTTTTCTCTCCCTCCTGGTTTTGACCCTTGCCTGTCCTGACTCCAAGCCCTCCTGCCTGACCACTCTGCCTGACCCTGAGCCTGCCTGCCTGCCAACCTGTACCGTTGCCCCCTCTGGATTACTGACCTCTGCCTTACCCTGAGCCTGCCTGCTGCCTGGTACCGTTGCCCCCCTCTGGATTACTGACCTCTGCCTTACCCTGAGCCTGCCTGCTGCCTGGTACCGTTGCCCCCCTCTGGATTACTGACCTCTGCCTTACCCTGAGCCTGCCTGCTGCCTGGTAATGTTGCCCCCCTCTGGATTACTGACCTCTGCCTTACCCTGAGCCTGCCTGCTGCCTGGTAATGTTGCCCCACCTCTGGTTTACTTTCCCCTGCCTGCCTTGACCTGTCTATTGCCTGCCCCTGTTGGGATATTAAACTATTGTTTATTCAAAGTGGTCTGCATCTGGGTATTACCTTCATACCTGATAGGTACAATGGAACACTTATAGAATAGAATGGAACACACAAGAGAAGGATTAGAGAATGGAATGGAACAATATAACATACTAGAGCAGGCTTATAGAATAGAATGGAACACACTAGAGAAGGGTTAGAGAATGGAACAATATAACATACTAGAGCAGACTTATAGAATAGAATGGAACACACTAGAGCAGGGTTTCCCAAACACGGTCCTGGGGTCCCACCAGGGTGCACATTTTGAGTTTGCCCTAGCACTACACCGCTGACTCAAATAATCAAAGGTTGATGATGAGTTGGTTATATGAATCAGCTGTGTATTGCTAGGGCAAACACCAAAACGTGCACCCAGTGGTCCCAGGACCGAGTTTGGGAAACCCTGCTCTAGAGAAGGGTTAGAGAATGGTTTGGAACACACTAGAGAAGGGCTATAAAATGGAAAGGAACAGTGGAACACACTAGAGAATGGTTATAGAATGGAATGGAACAGTGGCTTACACTAGAGAAGGGTTATAGAATGATATGGACCACACTGATCCCTCCGTGACAGACACAGAGGTCCTCAAGGTTAGGGCATCCCTCCTTTTTGGTTCAATTACGTAAATTACGTATAAAGGCCAGGTGGGAAAAACTCTCCATCTTTGTCCCTTTCAAAGTCACTACATGAAGGCCAGCTAAAGAACAAACCCCTCCATCTGTGGGTGTATTTTGTAAAACAAACACTATAATACAAAAGTATGTGGACACCCCTCAAATGAGTGGATTCGGTTATTTCAGCCACACGAGTTGCTGACAGGTATTTAAAATAGAGCACACTGCCATGCAATCTCCACAGACAAACACAGAATGGCCTTACTGAAGAGCTCAGTGAATTTCAACGTGGCACCGTCATCGGCTGCAACCTTTCCCGAGTGGTGCAGTGGTCTAAGGCACTGCATCTCAGTGCTAGAGGCGTCACTACAAGCACCCTGATTCGAATCCAGGCTTTATCACAACTGACCATGA
This sequence comes from Oncorhynchus masou masou, assembly GCF_036934945.1. NCBI lineage: Eukaryota > Metazoa > Chordata > Actinopteri > Salmoniformes > Salmonidae > Oncorhynchus > Oncorhynchus masou. The sequence continues at coordinate 35,324,085 of NC_088221.1, read as the reverse complement.
TTGGGAGTCCAATAGGGCGGCACACATTTGGCCCAGCATCGTCCGGGTTTGGCCGGTGTAGGCCATCATTGTAAATGAGGATTTGTTCTTAACTGACTTGTCTAGTTAAAGGTTCAATTTAAATTAAAGCTAAAACAATTCCAACAACTCAGTTTGTCCAATTTCTGGTCAGCTGTAAGTGCTATGATTGTGAAGTGGAAATATCTAGGAGTATCCACGGCTCAGCTGCAAAAGTGGTTGGCCACATATGCTCACAGAACAGGACCGGCGAGTGCTGAAGTGCATAAAAATCATCTGTCCTCGGTTGCAACACTCACTACCGAGTTTCAAATTACCTCTGAAAGCAACATCAGCACAAAAACTGTTTGTCGGGAGCTCCATGGCTGAGCAGCCACACACAAGCCTAAGATCACCATGTGCAATGCCAAGTATCAGATGGAGTGGTGTAAAGCTCACCACCGTTGGACTCTGGAGTGATGAATCATATTCCACCATCTGGCAGTATGACGGATGAATCTGGGTTCGGTGGATGCCGGCAGAACGCTACCTGCCCCAAGGCATAGTGCAAACTGTAAAGTTTGGTGGAGGAGGAAAAATTACATTCTATGCATTTCTGTGCTTCCAACTTTGTGGCAACAGTTTGGGGAAGGCCCTTTCCTATTTCAGCATGACAATGCCCCAGTGCACAAAGCAATGTCAATACAAATTGTTTGTCAAGGTCGGTGTGGAAGAACTTGACTGGCCTGCACAGAGCCCTGACCTCTACCCCATCGAACACCTTTGGGAAGAATTGGAATGCCGATTGGGAGCCAGGCCTAATCTCCAACATCAGTGCCCAACCTTACTAATGCTGAATGTTCTGCTGACCCTGTAAGCAAGTCCCCACAGGAATGTTCCAACATCTAATGAAAGGTCTTCCCAGAAGAGTGGAGGCTATTAAAGCAGCCTAAGGGGGGACCAACTCCATATCAATGCCCATGATTTTGGAATGAGATGTTTGATAAGCTGGTGTCCACATATATTTGGTCGTGTAGTGTATGTATACGAAGGCCAGTGCCATAGAACAAAATATTCCAAAATGAATTTGACCTCGGATACGGAGTGGAGAGAGATCTGAGTGGTGAAGAGAGAGCTGAGCAGGGGCTATAAAAGGCATTTTACTCAGACAAGCACATCAGGAATCCTATAGGATTCACACTGTCATTCTCAGAAGAGGCCACCAGGACCAGCCCAGACTGTTTTTGTTTTTTCATAGAACACTGTTTTCCAAGTCTGCATCCCAAATACCACTCTATTCCCTACTTTTTATCAAGGCCCATATGATTCTGGTCAAAAGTAGTTCACTATGTAGAAATTAAGATGTCATTTGGGACACAGACAAGAGCCCCCATCCATCCCTCCGTCCCTCCATCCCTTTGCTCCTTCTACATTTTATTTTAGAGAAAGAAATACTCCTACTCCAAACCCCCCCATGTTTCAGTGCACTTATGAAATCAATTAGGACCTTGATGGCTCCATCCAACTATAGACCAAAAAGCACAACATAATTGTAGTCGTCGTGTGTTGAGTCATGCAGTTAAAAGCATTATGAATAGACAAACACGATTTTCTTTCAGTACAAAGAAACACAAAAATGAAGATTTTTCTGCTGTTGGTCTGCTGTTTCCACTGATTTCACGGATTCAATGATGTCAGTGCATGCATTGGTTTCACAGATGCATGTATATACTTTCATCTCCTCCCAAGATGCATTTACTGCAGGCCTACATATGTACACTGAGTGTAGAAAACATTAGGAACACCTTCCTAATAGTGAGTTGGACTCCAATGGCTCATGTTGAGTCCAATGCTTCCCACAGTTGTCACGTTGGCTGGATGTCCTTTGTGTGGGAAACCATTCTTAATACACATGGGAAACCTTTGGGTGTCAAAAAAACAGCAGTGTTGCATTTCTTGACACAAACTGGTATGCCTGGCATCTGCCATACCCTGTTTAAAGGCACAAATATTTTGTCTTGCACATTGAATGGCACACATACACAATCCATGTCTCAATTGTCTCAAGGCTTAAAACCTGTTAAGGCTAGGGACAATACTGGCCCCTTTGGATGAATTGCGTGCCCATAGTAAACTGAAAAACAATCTGTCCAAAATTGCTAATATATGCATATAATAATTATTATTGGATAGAAAACACTCCAAAGCTTCTAAAACCGTTTGAATTATGTCTGTAAGTATAGCAGAACTCACAGGGCAGCCAATCTCCCAAACTAGTTTTGGAAACCTGAAAGTTGGGGCAACTTTGACATCATCGCGCCCACCCTTCCCAACCAGCTATGGATCTGGAAACACTTTCTATGTCTTCCACTAGATGTCCTCATTTAGTAGAGCGTTTAATTGTGCGAATCCCGCGAGCTTTTACCCTTTGGGAGGCAAAAGAGTGGGTTTCGCGAATTGGACACAGACCTTCCTCTGTTCTAGCTTGCCTGAGAAGAATTGCTTTTGTCCGGTTGAATCGCCAATTGTTTTGTATGTTTATAACATCCTGAAGCTTGATTCTGCACTTAGTTTGACCAGTTTAGTCGACATATAATATGTAATTTTGAAGTTTTGATGCGCAACTGTTCGGGACCAGAAGTCATTTTGGATGCATTTCAGCTGAAACGGGTAGCATATGCTACTATAACTACAAACAAACTGAAAGTAAACGATGTGTTGGGTAAGTATGACTCCTTCCACTACATTCTGATCAAAGACCATCAAAGGTAAGGGAATGTTTATGTTGTAATTTTGAATTTCTGTTGACAACATAGCGGAGAAGTATTGCTTACGTCTGAGCGCCGCCTCAGATTATTGCATAGTGAACGAATTCTGTAAAGTTAAAAATAAATGTGACACAGCGGTTGCATTAAGAAGCAGTGTATCTTTCTAACTATATGTAGAACATGTATATTTAGTCAAAGTTTATGATGTGCATTTCTGTTATCTGGCGGAGCTTTCTATAATTTCTCCGGACATTTTTGAGCATTTTCTGGCGTCAATGTAAACGGGGATTTATGGATCTAAATTGCATATTATTGAAAAAAACATAAATGTCCTGTGTAACATGTCATATTACTGTCATCTGATGAAGATTTTCAAAAGGTTAATGAATTATTTCTTTTAATCCTGCGTTTGTGATTGCATCTTTTGTTCGACAAAATGGCTGCATATCGTCATAAATATGTGCTATGTTTTCGCCGTAAAACATTTTAGAAATCTGACACGCTGGGTAGATGAACAAGGTGTTTATCTTTCATTTGAGCTATTGGACTTGTTAATGTGTGGAGGTTAAATATTTCTAAGAATATTTTTGCATTCTATGCGCCACCATTTGAGTTGAGCGGGGGGGGGTGTGGTGCCCCTGAGGAACTTGTACCGTTAACACGTTAACCTGTTGATGCTCTGGGGGGCGCTATTTCATTTTTGGATGAAAAACGTTCCCGTTTTAAACAAGATATTTTGTCACAAAAAGATGCTCGACTATGCATATAATTGATAGCTTTCGAAAGAAAACACTCTGACGTGTCCAGAACTACCAAGATATTTTCTGTGCGTGCCCTAGAACGTGAGCTTCAGGCAAAACCAAGATGAGACGGCATCCAGGAAATGAGCAGGATTTTTGAGGTTTTCCATTGTCTCCTTATATGGCTGTGAATGCGAGAGGAATGAGCCTGCCCTTTCTGTCGTTTCCCCAAGGTGTCTGCAGCATTGTGACGTATTTGTAGGCAGATCATTGGAAGATTGACCATAAGAGACCACATTTACCAGGTGTCCGCCCGGTGTCCTGCGCTGAAATTGCTGCGCAAAAGACAGCTGCCAGTATTTTTCCATGGGATACAGAGAGGAAAGCAAGCTTCCACGAACTGCATATCAATGAAGAGATATGTGAAAAAACACCTTGAGGATTGATTCCAAACAATGTTTGCCATGTTTCGGTCGATATTATGTAGTTAATCCGGAAAAAGTTTTACGTTGTAGGTGACTGAATTTTCGGTTCGTTTCGGTAGCCAGACGCAATGTAGAAAACGGAACGATTTCTCCTACACACAGACGCTTTCAGGAAAAACTGCGCATTTGGTATGTAACTGAGAGTCTCCTCATTGAAAACATCAGAAGCTCTTCAAAGGTAAATGATTTTATTTATTTGGTTATCTGGTTTTTGTGAAAATGTTGCGTGCTAAATGCTACTCAAAATGCTATGCTAGCTTTGCATACTCTTACACAAATTAGTCAATTTCTATGGTTCAAAAGCATATTTTGAAAATCTGAGATGACAGTGTTGTTAAGAAAAGGCTAAGCTTGAGAGCAGACGCATTATTTTCATTTTATTTGCGATTTTCAGAAATCGTTAACGTTGCGTTATGCTAATGAGCCTGAGGCTTTAGTCACGATCCCGGATCCGGGATGGGGAGTTCCAAGAGGTTAAACATCCTTCTCTAACCTTTCTCCTCCCCTGATTGAAGTGCATTTAACAAATGACATCAATAAAGAATCATAGCTCTCAACTGGATTAACCTGATCAGTCTATGTCATGGAAAGAGCAGGTGTTCATAATGTTTTGTACACTCAGTGTATGTATACCTAGTGTAGCAAAGGTCCCTACTGTACACTAGAATGTGCTTAGGTAAAGTATGTTTGTTCTGCATGATCACCATTATGTTAAGTCTTTTGATCTGTACTACTCACATGGGTGGCAAGCTCTCCACTTTAGCATTGAAATGCCTCAGTGTAAACATTCTCCAAAGCAGAACATATGCCTGCACGGCTGCTTGCCTTGCCACTGCATTATGCCTTAAGTCCTACACTAGTGTATATGCTCCACTTGGAACAAGCAGTGCTCTGCTTCCTTCCTGCCTGAGTACAGAATAAGACTTCTCTTCACTTTGTTGCCTCCCTCCCTGTGTGGAGGCTAAGTGCATCTGATGTGATATTTGCCAGTTCAGTGATCACTGAAGTAGCCAGGAGAATGGTCCCACTGTACCAGTCTAAATCCCAAACGCCTGGCCCTGGCAAAATGTTGTATTGACATGCATGATATTTAAAACAAAGCCACTATTTAAAAGAGAGGCAAAGCACTGTGTTGTTGCAAATATTCCATTGTACTTTTATTTCAGGATCAACATACTTCACATCTCCTATCCTGTCTCTCACTGACTTTAATCATTTATTTATTTCCCTGGCGATCAAGCATACCATAACGTGGCCTGAATGCAGAGTGTGGAGATCAGAGACACTGGATGACATTGACTCGTACCACAGAGAGAGAACCGTGCTCTTCTATCAGCACAGTGTTGTCCAAACATCTAGTTATCTCTCCCTTTAATAAAGCTACCAGGGTTTGCCTTGAATATAGACACTTGAGTAATACTTTACTTGACACCCAGTGTCATAATATGCTATGACATGATCATAACCATATCATAATATCAAAACAACTGACATAACCTGTCCTAATATGGTCATAACACTGTCATGACCAATGTATTTACACCTGTTGTGACATACTGTGTTATGTAATGGCTGGTTATGACAAACACATAAGAGTATCAAAACCCACATTTATTCAATTTATTTATTTTTTTACTTGCCAAGAAGATTCCTTTCGTTTAAAGGTTTGTTTCTTGAATCCTTTGTTGTTGTTATAATGATTTTTATTTTCACCATATTTTAAATAACTTATAGAACATACACCTTATGACACTGTCATGAAGCATTATGACCATACTGTGTAAACCTTACTTGGTGGCAGAGTCATGTGTATAGGTGGCAGGGAAGTCAGGCGCAGGAGAATCAAACTAAACAAAACACACTCCAAACACTAAATGTAACAATAAAGTGGGTACGAGGACCCGTCGCGCACCAATACAAAACCAACACAGCACTGAATAATAAACCATCTCTGACAAAGACATGATGGGAAACAGAGGGTTAAATACACAAAAGGTAATGAATGGGATTGAAACCAGGTGTGTAGGAAGACAAAACCAATTGAAAATGAAAAATGGATCAATGATGGCGAGAAGACCGGTGATGTCGACAGCCGAGCATCGCCCGAACAAGGAGAGGCTTCGACTTCGGTAGAAGTCGTGACACTTGGACTAAGATGCTGATGCTAAGTGTAGTTAATGTTCTGTCGTGCGATTGATAAACTTACACAAACGCTTGGATTGCTTTCGCTGTAAAGTATAATTTCAAAATCTAACACGACAGGCAGATTAACAAAAGGCTAAGCTGTGTCTTCCTATATTGCACTTGTGATTTCATGAATATAAATATTTGTAGTAATATTTATTGAATGTAGGCCTATGCTATTCAGCGTTTGTTGATAAACATGATCCTGTTAGTGGGATTGCAGCCATAACAAGTTAAATAGTACCAACAAAACACCATCCTCAACGTCAACGTCAACAGTGAATAGGTATCTCCGGGAGGCTGGCCTTCTAGGCAGAGTTGCGAGAGAAAAAAAAGCCATATCTCAGACAGGCCAATAAGAATAAAAGATTAAGATGGGCGAAAGAACACAGACACTGGATAGAGACACTGACTATATGCCCAGCATCCCGGACCAAGTCCATTTTATGACAAGAACTGCTCAAGTAAGCAAAGAGAAATGCCAGTCGATCAGTAGTTTAAGACATGAAGGTTAGTCAATCGGGAACATTTCAAGAGCAGTCACAAAATCCATTAAGCGCTAGGATGGAACTGACTCTCATGAGGACTGCCACAGGAAAGGAAGACCCAGAGTTACCTCTGCAGCAAAGGGAAAGTTCTGAAATTGCAGCCCAATAACAGAGTTCAAGTAACAGACACATCAACTGTTCAGAGGAGACTGAGGGAATAAGGCCTTCATGGTCCAATTGCTGTAAAGAAACCACTAGTAAAGGACACCAATGAGAAGAAGATACTTGCTTGGGCCAAGAAACCGGAGCAATGTACATTAGACCGGTGGAAATCTGTGCTTTGGTCTGATGAGTCCAAATTTGAGATTTTTGGTTCCAAACGTTGTGTCTATGTGAGATGCAGATTAGGTGAATGGATGATATCCACATGTGTAGTTCCCACCATGAGTTATGGAGGAGGTGTGATGGTGTGGCGGTGCTTTACTGGTGACACTGTCTGTGATTTATTTAAAAATGAAGGCATACTTAACCAGAATGGCTACCACAGCATTCTGCAGTGATACTCCATCCCATCTGGTTTGCGCTTAGTGAGACTATCATTTGTTTTTCAACAGAACAATGACCCAACACACCTCCAAGAAGAAGAGTGATGAAGTACTGCATCAGATGACCTGTCCTCCACAATCACCTCACCTCAACCCAATTGAGATGGTTTGGGATGAGTTGGACAGCAGAGTGGAGGAAAAGCAGCCAACAAGTGCTCAGCATATGTGGGAACTCCTTCACGACTGTTGAAAAATCACTCTGTAGTATCTGTGATCTACATCTGTTTATATGAGTTACTATGCTGTTACTAAGCAGTAATTCATTACGGCAGTGTTATGTTACAACACCTAATAGGAAATGCACATGCACACTATTGGGCCTGGAACTGTGGAGCATGAGAGGTTTTGACTAAACGAGACAAACCATACTCCCGTCTCCTGCCTGGTCTTTTCTCCACAACATAATTATTACAGTGGCGACGAGCTGATTTAGCTTCTTAAACGGACATTGCTTGAAGGGAAGAATGTTGTGAGTAATGAAACTCAAAATAATTATGTGAATCGTCAGTTTTTTTTTCCGCCAGTAGAAAAGGCTAAGCACTGCTAGTAGGTACAGTATTCAGGAGCTACCAAGTAGCAAGCCTATTGGAGTCCAGAATAGTGACACTGCCCTCTGGTGATTAAATTAAAAACTGTCATTGAACCCATTGAAATTAAGCGATCACAGTGGAGAAATATTGTAAAACAAAGGAAGAAGAAAAGTATTACAAATAAATGCAGTGAATTAAGTAATTGCAGAAACCTCTGAAATTAAGAAACTGAAGAATTAGATGAAAATTCTGAAAATTAAGGAATACAAGGAATGAGGAAACTGAACAATTAACTGAAAATGGTACCAGAGTATGAGTACCAGAGTTTGAGGCTACTAAAGAGGATTTTGATTCCTATTTAGAGCATTTTGAGCGTTGGCTTGCTGCAAATTAAATCAAAGATGACAAGAAAGCAGGCTGCGGATTGGATTGCCGAAAGGTCTCATTGAACCACTAATGATGTGCAAGTAAAAATACTGGTGTGCAAAAGAGCAAAAAGTAAATAAAAACAATATGGGGATGAGGTAGGTAGTTGGGTGGGCTATTTACAGATGGGCTATATACAGCTGCAGCGATCGGTAAGCTGCTCAGATAGCTGATGCTTAAGAAAGCATGGACTAGACTCGAGGTTCAGTCTGTGCCCATCCACCAAAGGCTTCCCCAGTTCCTGTTTACTTACCGTAACACCCCACACACAGTAACGGAATGTACACCAGCTGAACTGTTTCTGAAACGCCAACCACGTACCCGCCTGTCATTGTTGAAACCAGACTTGTCAAGCACTGTGGCAAAGCACCAGCTACAGCAGAAGAAAGCTCATGGCAGACACTCAACGACTGTCTGTCTGAGAATTCAAAGAGGGAAAGAGGGTGATGGTACGTGATTTCAGTCACCCTAAGCACCTATGGAACTCAGGTGTGATCTTGCAAAGCAGAGGACCTTTGACTTACCAAGTTCAATATGGTCATCGACAGGTCAACGTTCATGTGGATCATCTGCTACGATCCAACGCCCCAGCGAAGACATGTCGAGTGAACAATAACCCCCAGGACTATTCTCCTGACTGTGGACATACGGGAGAAACAGAGCCTAATCTTCCACCTGAACCTGACCCACCACCGGAAGCCCAGGAGGAGCGGAGATATCCTATTCGACAGTGAAGGGTACCTCAAAAGCTTGACCTGTGAGTTGAGCTAATTCAGGAGGTAACAGACAGTAATATAAACAAACAGTTTAATATGTCGTAGATAAAAGGAAAGAAAAATGACATTATCTGGGTTAGTTATTAGGACACCACAAATTCCATCTTCGGGGCAGAATAATCCCCTGGAAATGTGCTGGGCTCTGAAAAGTCTGCTTCACACCAGTAATTGTAAAATGTTTAAGAATGCATTGTTCAGGTATTGCATTAGTAGTTCCCTAACATTTTTACCCCTTTCTCTGAGAGTTAAACACTATGGGAGAGGAGTGTAGTATCTGTGATCTACATCTGTTCATATTAGTTACTATGCTGTTACTAAGCATTAATGTATTACGGCAGTGTTATGTTACAACACCTAATAGGAAATGCACATGCGGTCGGCAGCTGTGGAGCACGAGAAGTTTTGACTAAATGAGACTAACTGTACTCCCGTCTCATGCCTGGTCTTTTCTCCAAATCACAAATATTACACATTCCAGGTGAATATGGTTGGGAGAATGCAAAGAGTGTGCAAAGACATCATCAAGGCAAAGGGTGGCTACTTTGAAGAATCTAAAATCTAAAATACTTGTTTTGATTTGTTTAACACTTCTTTGGTTACTATATCATTTCGTATGTGTTATTTCATAGTTTTGAGGTCTTCACTATTATTCTACAATGTAGAAAATAGTACAAATATAGAAAAACCCTTAAATGAGTAGGTGTGTCCAAACTTTTGACTGGTACTGTACTAATATTCCATAATATATTCCATAATCTTTGTAGGGGCGGCAGTGTAGCCTAGTGGTTAGAGCGTTGGATTAGTAACCGGAAGGTTGCGAGTTCAAACCCCTGAGCTAACAAAGTACAAATCTGTTGTTCTGCCCCTGAACAGGCAGTTAACCCACTGTTCCCAGGCCGTCACTGAAAATAAGAATTTGTTCTTAACTGACTTGCCTGGTTAAATAAAGGTAAAAAAATATATATATGTAATATATTCCATTAAGCAGACACTTTAATCCAAAGGGATTTATAGTCATGTGTGCATACATATTTACATATGGTTGGTCACGGGAATCGAACCCACTATCCTGGCATTAAAAGCACCATGCGCTACCAACTGAGCTACAAAGGACCATCACAGAGCATAGAAGCCAGATAGGCCTATCACATTTATGTCAGTCATCGGTCAAAAAGAGGGTGTCTTGTCCTGCTCCTAAAATAAGTTCCTTCATTCATCCCACGTAGGCTATGTTGCAATGCCATGTTTTGCATTGTGCTGGTAGGTTTTGTGTTTTTCTACAATCTTATGTAGTTGTCAGAACCACAGTAATGTTAATATACAGTATGTCAAAACAGGTGTAAATGTATGTGTCATGACCATATTATAACAGGTTATGACAAGTTATATCAGCTGTATTGACATTATGACATGGTAATGATCATGTCATAACGTGTAATGATGCTGGGTGTCAAGTTAAGTGTTACCGACACCTGTCCTACCAGGCAAAGTCATGACCGTAAGAGGGAGGGTGAAGAGGACGGAACCATGGAAATTTAGAAGAGTGAAAGTAAGCCTTTCTTGAGTTAAGTGGAGGTCAACAGATCAATAAATACAGTACATATATTATAGAATTTAAAACATATTGCAGCTCTTCTCAGAAACCTGTATGAATCTTTAAGGTTAACGCTCATGTTTATTTAACATCATTGTATTTATGTGAAACACACATCAAATGTGATGCCATACAATAGCTAAAAATACGGGTAAAAACATATACCAGTAAGGCTAACATACACAGTGCATGAAGAATGTATATGGTCTTCCCACTGGGACTACAGAGTGAACAGTAACATAGGCATAATGAGAATCCTCATAATCCTCATCTTTTTCCAGCGGAACTTTGAAGTCTTTGGAAGGTTCTACAAAATTCTTGGAATCTAACGTAGCTAGCATATCTACAAGCAGGGTTATCAGAACATGTTGAAGGCATTTCAAAAGAAATGTGTGCTTCTTGGAAACCGGGAGAAGATAAAGGGAGCTCAAAATAATTGTTGACTGTCATCTTTGTGGAATTTAACCAGGTATTTACCACTGAGCACCTTATCTCTCACTGTCATGTTATTAACTTTACTATTGTCGGTGCTTGCAGAGCAAAACCAATTTCAATATTTGCATATAAGGTATTGTATCAGATATACAACTGTAGGTATACAGTATACAAACTGAAAGAGAGAAGTGGATGAAAAAAAACTATAATCAACAATAACTGCATGTCCCAAACAATCAAACTAAAACAAACGGTGAAGAAAGATAAACAGTGAACTAATATTTTCTGGTGAGATTACAAATAGATGAAAATATCATATCATTGTCAAATTCCAATGTCATTGGGACTGACACCAATCTAGAGGCAATGGTAAGAGGTTCAGTGTAACTTAGTTCAGCTCAGCTCTACGGTCATGGAGTTTAGGCATCTCCAGACCTGTCTGCCATGGCAATCTAAGTTTATCTCAATTATCTGCCTCAGGGGCAGCAGGAGGCACCCTCTATGTTATTACTTTTGTGTTGGAAATCCCAATAGCACCATACTCCCTTAAAGTACACTACTTTTGACCAAGGCTAGTAGTGCAATATATAGGGAATAGGGTGCCATTGGGACACTTCTTCTATGTTGTATGCACATTATGGCCTTGTTTTTGGTGGTGATGTGAAGTTGTGTTTCAAGTTTTAAAATGTATTTGTCACATGCACAGGATACAGCATTAGATGGCTTGTGTTGGTTAAGTACAGTCTGACAGTGGTCCTGTTCATATGTTGCACTGATATTGACATGTGGTACAGCATATGCGGTAATACAAACCAAAGTCTCAGCCCTGGTTGCACCCCAAATGCCATCCTGGTCAAAGGTATGAATTAGGGTGTCATTTGGGACACAAACCCTATGTTACAGAGAGCAGTGAGTGGAGTGAGTCAGTAGTGCAGAAAGGTTGCAGACTGATGAGAAGCTCAGAGAACACAGCCCGTTGATCATAGCAGCTTGAACTCCCTCTGCATCCCAAATTATACCCTATTACTTACATAGTGCACTACCTTTGACCAGAGCCCATAGTTCAATTTGTCTCCAGTTCAATTTAACGAATAAGCAAATATGAATGCTTTGCTGATTCCAGTCAGACAGATTCCCTGTTCAATTGTTTTCCCTTTTTAATTGAGTCACAGATGACTGAATAACTAACTGTCCCCCTCTGAGCATAATAGTCTCTGTCTCTCTTTCTCTCTGTCTCTCTTTCTCTCTCTGAGTAGCAGGATGGCTCAATGAAACATCACATTTACTAAGGGAATGGTGCTCCCTTAGTACGTCAATGTAGTACCTCTTACTTACAGACCTCCCAAATGGGGTGGAGCGGCCAAGAGACCAGAGGAGGCAGAACAGAGTGCTCAGGTTTGGATGTAGGGATTGAGCAGGGTGACATGGTAGAACCTGGTAAGGTTGAACACCAGACGGGCTGTGGCATTCTGGATAAGTTGCATGGGTTTGATGGCACAAGTGGGGTGCCCAGCCTACAGAGATTTGCAGTAGTCCAGACGGTATATGACCGTCTATATACAGTGAGTGCAAATGAGGTAAGAAAAGGGAGGTAAGGCAATAAATAGGCCATGGTGGCAAAGTAATTACAATATACTAATTAGACACCAGAGTGATTGATGTGCAGAATATGAATGTGCAAGTAGAGATACAGGGGTGCAAAGGAGCAAGATAAATACAAAAATACAGTATGGGGATGAGGTAATAAAAAAATACTAGAGAAATGCCACAGAAAGGCACCCAGAATCTTGTTTCCTCTTATTCCCCCCATCCATCTGCAGGAGAGAGAGAGAGAGAGAGAGAGAGAGAGAGAGAGAGAGAGAGAGAGAGAGAGAGAGAGAGAGAGAGAGAGAGACAAAAAAGAGAAAAAAGAGAGAGAGAGAGTGAGGCATAAACAAACAACAGAGGCCTGAGGATTTGTCGGTATATAGTGCAAGAATTAACAGATTTGCAGTAGGCAATTACTGAGAGATCGCAACGCCTCATGCACTCAATAAACCAAAGAGCAGACAGAACACAATCTGATTGGGATTGTGATGTCGTAATTTCCATATTTCTGTCATTTAACCCCGCCACCGCCTGCAGGTGTCATTGAATGAGAAAAATCATGATGGGTTTTATATACAGTGCACAGACCCCTTCACTTTTTCCACAAAATGTTTGTTAGGTTACAGCAATACTATTAAATAATTTTTAACCAATCTACACAATACCCCATAATGAAAAAGCAAAGAAAATGAAATTTTAGGTACGTATTCAGACCCTTTACCCAGTACTTTGTTGAAGCACCTTTGGAAGCAATTACATCCTTGAGTTTTCTGGGGTATGACGCTACAAGCTTCACACCTGTAATTTGGGAGTTTCTCCCATTGTTTTCTGCAGATCCTCTAAATCCTCTCGTGTTCGATCGGGTTTCAGCTCTGACTGGGCCACTCAAGGACATTCACAGACATGTCCCGAAGCCACTCCTGCGTTGTCTTGGCTGTGTGCTTAGGATTGTTGTCCTGTCGGAAGGTCAACCTTCGCCCCAGCGCTCTGGAACAGGTTTTCATCAACGATCTCTGTGTACTTTGCTCCATTCATCATTCCCTCAATCCTGCCTAGTCTCCCAGACCCTGCTGCTAAAAAACATCACCAAAGCATGATGCTGCCGCCACCACGCTTCACCATTGGGATGGTATTGGCCAAGTGATGAGCTGTGCAGATGGGACGCTTGGCATTCTGAACAAAGAGTTCAATCTTGGTTTTATCAGACAAGAGAATTTTGTTTCTGAGAGTCCTTTAGGTGCCTTTTGGCAAACTACAAGTGGCCTCTCATGTGCCTTTTACTAAAGAGTGGCTTCCATTTGGCCACTCTACCATAAAGGCCTTATTGGGGGAGTGCTGCAGAGATGGATGTCCTTCTGAAATGTTCGACCATCTCCACAGAGGAACTCTATCAGAATGACCATCAGGTTCTTGGTCACCTCCCTAACCAATGCCCTTCTCCCGATTCCTCAGTTTGGCCAGGCGGTCAGCTCTAGGAAGAGTCTTGGTGGATCCGAACTTCTTCCATGAAAGAATGACGGAGGCCACTGTGTTCTTCGGGACCTTCAATGCTGCATAAATGTTTTGGTACCCTTCCCTAGATCTGTGCCGACACAATCCTGTCTCGAGGCCCTAAGGACAATTCCTTTGACCTCATGGCTTGGTTTTTGCAGTATATACTTGTAGACAGGTGTGTGCCTTTCTAAGTAATGTCCAATCAATTGAATTTACCACAGGTGGAATCCAATCAAGTTGTAGAAACATCTCAAGGATGATCAATGTTTGTATTTTTAATACATTTACACCAAAAATTCTCATGATGGGGAATTGTGTGTAGATTGATGAGGGATAAAAATAAAATAAAAATGTTGAATAAGGCTTTAACAGTTTGAGGAAAGAATAAGGGGTCTGAATAGTTTTCCGAATGCAGTGTATTAGTTCACAAACCTGCACGTTGAATATTTCAATTGGAATGCTACTATTAGAATGTTCAAGGTTTTGTGTATCATGGTTACTACCATACCACACATGTGGGTGGATTTCTGCCTGTCATTGAGCTTCTTTTAACACCAAATTATTGCCAAAGTATTTCAATTTGAAAGGTATACAATTTCAGCTCATTCACAATGTTATTTTCACTCAGCAGCAGCTCTTCTCTCTAAAAGGTTGATCAATCATCATTAGAACCCTCATCTCACCGTCATTGACAGGTCCTGTCAACCTTGCATTGTGGAGGTATCGGCTATTGTCGAGCAGGCATATGTATAGATGCCCAGTTTGCATCCCAAATGACAACCTCGTCCCTATATAGTGCACTAGTTTAGACCTGAGCCCTGTTTTCCCTGGTCTAAAGTAGTGCACTATAAATGGAATAGGGTGCCGTTTGGGATGTAGCCCCAGAGAACAGTACAGTTAGGCTAAGGTTTGCTTTACTTGCTGTTGTCCTTCACAAAGACACCTTAAAAGGGAATGGGATTGGGTGGATGATGACGGTTGGCACTGGGAATGATTGATGGGGTACAGTACATTGAGGTACATCTTCTTACCCAGGCAGAGTAGGGTACAATAATGCTGTCGCAGCAGACAACACAACACAGCACGCACGCACGCACACACACACAGTGAGTCAAGTTGTCTGCCTCAGTTTACCATCATACGACAAGACTGGCCGGACCTCACATTATGAATGACACTGATTCTGTTCCCTATCTTTTCTACTGTATAATAAACAGTTAACAAATATGCTTAATAAAACAAAGAGAGAAACCAAAAGTGGTGTGACGCCAATATAAGGTCTGGCTGCCAATATAAATCCCTGTGTTTGTTTTTGGATTCAGCATATCCAGGACTGGGACAACATGGTCTCATTGGAATATGTCAAAAAGAGGGACATTTAACCACAGTGGTTATATATCACCATAACTGACATATTGGTTGTATGTCACCTGCAGTGACCTTTTACATATACTGCATGTTACTATCCTTATGAATTTCATTCAGACTCTGCACGAGTTTGTTTAAAAGAAAGCATGGCTCATTGTTAGCTGTCTTATGTACATTGCATGCATAAGGGTGAGTATATATTTTGTCCCACTGAGGTGTATTGTCCCTGTAGCTGAGGGAAAAGAAGACCTCACAGGAAAAGCCAGCGTATCAGACAGAGACCATTAGAGCCTGTGATTTGGCTCTTGTCCTCAGGAATGCCTGAAGAGAATATGTTATGGCTGTTCCCTCCCCTCCCCCATAACTCTCCGTATCTTCTCCACTCCCTCTCTCCTCCCCTAAGCTCCACCTTTCCACCTTTGCTCCCCCTCTGTTCCCTGCCTCATCTCACCCTCTGCTCCCCCTCCTTCCCCTAAGCTCCACCTCTACTTCCCTGCTCCTCCCCCAAAGCTCCATCTCTACTCCCCCTCTTCTCCCCCACTCCTCCTCCTAAGCTCCACCTCTACTCCCCCTTTTCTCCCCCTAAGCTCCACCTCTACTCCCCCTCTCCTCCCCCTAAGCTCCACCTCTACTCCCCCTCTTCTCCCCCTCTCCTCCCCCTAAGCGCCACCTCTACTCCCCCTAAGCTCCACCTCTACTCTCCCTCTCCTCCCCCTAAGCTCCACCTCTACTCCCCCTCTCCTCCCCCTAAGCTCCACCTCTACTCTCCCTCTTCTCACCCTTTTGAGAAGTATTCTTTACCATTACTAGACAGTCCACAACACCACGGACAGACAGGATGCATCCAAATTCCCAAATGGCCCCTTATTCTTCTTTTTTAGTGCACTACTTTTGACAAGGACCTAATGGCAATAGGGTGCCATCTGGAACACACCCACAGATCCATCCAACCTTTCTCTATATAGATTTATAGCCACAGCAATTGGACTGTCAGAGACATTGAATCTTTTCTCTGAGGCCCCCCTCATCAATCACAATGTAGACCCAAGGACATATTTTCTGTTACAGACATCTGCCATGCAGTCACAACTCAAATTGATTGACAGTTTCTTCTTGCTCTGTCAGCCATTGTGTTCCTCACATCACAATGGAGTGGCTACGGTTCTGGATTTTCTTGAACCCAACTTGCTAAAAATACTGAGATTTCTGCACATGCGGGGTGTTAAGGAATATTTTACATTTCAATCAGGACTGTCTAATCAGAATACTATTATGTTACTGTATAGATGTATGCATTGTTTTTAAATCCTAGTACTGAATAGAATGTGTGTAATTATAATCAAGAATTAGAACAAAGACTGTCTGTGCCTTGGTAGAAACTAATTAACTTATCGTCAGACTGGCTAGAATGCTGATCTACACAGGGAGGCTTTGGCCTAGTCATAAATGATCTAAACTGGTGGAGGATGATGTAGGAAGGCTTGAGAACTATACTGCCATTGTACCGTAGTGAAGGAGGGACGGGACAGTTTGAAACCTAATGACGTCATTTTCAGTTTATAACCTGTTTTAAATTGTATCATGTTCAGTACTCTCGAGAATAAACGCTAGTGTTTGATTTTGAGACTGATCTCCGCCCATTTTATGCAAATAAGTTTCTTACAAATCCTTAGAAATGGGCTGAGTGTATTAATTGAATTGAGTAATAAACATATAGGAATTTAATTCCTCTAACAATTAGTCCTTCCCTCTCGATCCAACACTTCCCACACTGCCCCTACGGGTCTAAATAACTGTCTCTGCTGCATCTGAAGGTCATATTGCGAGCTCACAGAAAATCATGCACCTGACATCCTTTCACTCCCTCCTCTCTACATTTTCCTCCTCTGGCGGGTCTAGTCCCGTTATTTTAAGACCTGGCCTATAAATTGAGGTTAAAGAACAGGCCGGTATCCACCCCAGACTGACAGGGACGGTGACTAGATCCAACGAACATTGCTTTTCCCAGTTGGCGACAAGGTCAGTAGCCTATATTCTCGATTCTGGGGGGAATGATTTAAGTTATCTTTGATTTGATGTTCTAAAAGGTTTAGAATTTATCAAGAATAGGAGCTTTGCTATTCCAAACAGATCCAATGGGTTGTGTATGACCGATATACACTGGGTTTTGTATATACACTGGCAGGTTCGTGACAACCTGGGGTTAAGTGCACACCATAAATAAACTATCTTACCATTTTTACATTTAAGTCATTTAGCCCAGTCAAAACTGCTCTTGGCCCCCAGGTGGAACAAACTTACACGATGGGACATTCCACCTTCCGGAGACATCCAGTGAAACAGAATACCTAGGACCTTTCACATTTAGATGCATCTAAATCATTTAAGGTGAATTCACCAATTTGGTCGCTAAATGACTTAAATGTAAATGAAAGGATTACTTATCCTAAATCTAGGTATTCCTTGAAGACCTGGGAGGTTTCAGGTGTCTCCGGAAGGTGGTGATTGACTCCGACTAGACCAACGAACATTGCTTTTCCCAGTTGGCGACAAGGTCAGTAGCCTAGGGGGGAATGAGTTTGTTCCACCATTGGGGGGCCAGAGCAGCGAACAGTTTTGACTGGGCTGAGCGGGATGATCTTAATAGATCTGGGTGCCTTGGAGGCCAGAGGGGTTATTAAGATGGGACAGGCAGTCCAAATGAGGAGGAGAGGGAAGCCAAAATCTAGAGGAATGGGATAAAAGCCAAATCTCTAGACCAGAGGTTCCAGGAGAGAGGGAAACCATAATTTAGCGAAGTGAGATACAAGATATTGGTGTACTTTAAAAGTCCTATGATGCAACATGAAATAGGTTAACTAGGGATTTACGACCCCTGGGTAATAGCTTATAGTTGTAAGGGTGAGACATGGTATCTGATCGAGAGTCAAAGCTATAGACAACGTTTCCACAAAGGAGAAAACAAAGGTGAGACCTAGGTAAGGGTAAACAACACATACATGGAACATGGAAATACATACACATCAAATTAAATTTATTTATATGGCCCTTCGTACATCAGCTAATATCTCAAAGTGCTGTACAGAAACCCAGCCTAAAACCCCAAACAGCAAGCAATGCAGGTGTAGAAGCACGGTGGTTAGGAAAAACTCCATAGAAAGGCCAAAACCTAGAGAGGAACCAGGCTATGTGGGGTGGCCAGTCCACTTCTGGCTGTGCCGGGTAGAGATTATAACAGAACATGTTCAAATGTTCATAAATGACCAGCATGGTCGAATAATAATAAGGCAGAACAGTTGAAACTGGAGCAGCAGCACGGCCAGGTGGACTGGGGACAGCAAGGAGTCATCACGTCAGGTAGTCCTGGGGCATGTGTAACGGCGTTCTTTGTTTGTCGCAAGAAAGTCGGACTGAAATGCAGCGTGTTGGTTACTCATGTTTTTAATAGAACAATCATGGTACATGAAATAACTGAATACAAATACAAAAACAACAAAACGGAACGTGAAACCTAATTACAGCCTATCTGGTGAAACTACACAGAGACAGGAACAATCACCCACGAAATACAAAAGTGAAACCCAGGCTACCTAAATACGGTTCCCAATTAGAGACAACGAGAATCACCTGACTCTGATTGAGAACCGCCTCAGGAAGCCAAACCTATGCAACACCCCTACTCAGCCGCAATCCCAATAACTAAAAAACCCCACTACGAAATACAACAACATAAACCCATGTCACACCCTGGCCTGACCAACTAATTAACGAAAACACAAAATACTAAGGCCAAGGCGTGACAGCATGGTCCTAGGGCTCTGGTCCTCTGAGAGAGAGAAAGAGAGAGAGAAGGAGAGAATTAGAGAATGCACACTTAGATTCACACAGGACACCAAATTGGACAGGAGAAGTACTCCAGATATAACAAACTGACCCCAGCCCCCCGACACATAAACTACTGCAGCATAAATACTGGAGGCTGAGACAGGAGGGGTCAGGAGACACTGTGGCCCCATCTGAGGACAC
Source organism: Oncorhynchus masou masou (assembly GCF_036934945.1). Lineage (NCBI taxonomy): Eukaryota > Metazoa > Chordata > Actinopteri > Salmoniformes > Salmonidae > Oncorhynchus > Oncorhynchus masou. The sequence continues at coordinate 35,304,582 of NC_088221.1, read as the reverse complement.
CCCCGGGCAGGGCCAAACAGGAAGGATATAACCCCACCCACTTTGCCAAAGCACAGCCCCCACACCACTAGAGGGATATCTTCAACCACCAACTTATCATCCTGAGACAAAGCTGAGTAAAGCCCACAAAGATCTCCGCCATGGCACAACCCAAGGGGGGCGCCAACCCAGACAGGATGACCACATCAGTGAATCAACCCACTCAGGTGACGCACCCCTTCCAGGGACAGCATGAGAGAGCCCCAGTAAGCCAGTGACTCTAACCCTATTACAGGGGCTGAGGCAGAGAATCCCAGTGGAAAGAGGGGAACCGGCCAGGCAAAGACAGCAAGGGCGGTTCGTTGCTCCAGAGCCTTTCCGTTCACCTTCCCACTCCTGGGCCAGACTACACTCAAGCATATGACCCACTGAAGAGATGAGTCTTCAGTAAAGACTTAAAGGTTGAGACCGAGTTTGCGTCTCTGACATGGGTAGGCAGACCGTTCCATAAAAATGGAGCTCTATAGGAGAAAGCCCTGCCTCCAGCTGTTTGCTTAGAAATTCTAGGGACAATTAGGAGGCCTGCATCTTGTGACCGTAGCGTACGTGTAGGTATGTACGGCAGGACCAAATCAGAGAGATAGGTAGAAGCAAGCCCATGTAATGCTTTGTAGGTTAGCAGTAAAACCTTGAAATCAGCCCTTGCTTTGACAGGAAGATAGTGTAGGGAGGCTAGCACTGGAGTAATATGATCAAATTTTTGGGTTCTAGTCAGGATTCTAGCAGCCGTATTTAGCACTAACTGAAGTTTATTTAGTGCTTTATCTGGGGAGCCGGAAAGTAGAGCATTGCAGTAGTCTAACCTAGAAGTGACAAAAGCATGGATTAATTTTTCTGCATCATTTTTGGACAGAAAGTTTCTGATTTTTGCAATGTTATGTAGATGGAAAAAAGCTGTCCTTGAAATGGTCTTGATATGTTCTTCAAAAGAGAGATCAGGGTCCAGAGTAACGCCGAGGTCCTTCACAGTTTTATTTGAGACGACTGTACAACCATTAAGATTAATTGTCAGATTCAACAGATCTCTTTGTTTCTTGGGACCTAGAACAAGCATCTCTGTTTTGTCCCGAGTTTAAAAGTAGAAAGTTTGCAGCCATCCACATCCTTATGTCTGAAACACATGCCTCTAGCAAGTGCAATTTTGGGGCTTCACCATGTTTCATTGAAATGTACAGCTGTGTGTCATCCGCATAGCAGTGAAAGTTAACATTATGTTTTCGAATAACATCCCCAAGAGGTAAAATATATAGTGAAAACAATAGTGGTCCTAAAACGGAACCTTGAGGAACACCGAAATGTACAGTTGATTTGTCAGAGGACAAACCATTCACAGAGACAAACTGATATCTTTCCGACAGATAAGATCTAAACCAGGCCAGAACTTGTCCGTGTAGACCAATTTGGGTTTCCAATCTCTCCAAAAGAATGTGGTGATCGATGGTATCAAAAGCAGCACTAAGGTCTAGGAGCACGAGGACAGATGCAGAGCCTCGGTCCAATGCCATTAAAATGTAATTTACCACCTTCACAAGTGCCGTCTCAGTGCTATGATGGTGTCTAAAACCAGACTGAAGCATTTTGTATACATTGTTTGTCTTCAGGAAGGCAGTGAGTTGCTGCGCAACAGCCTTTTCTAAAAATCTTGAGAGGAATGGAAGATTCGATATAGGCCGATAGTTTTTTATATTTTCTGGGTCAAGATTTGGCTTTTACAAGAGAGGCTTTATTACTGCCACTTTTAGTGAGTTTGGTACACATCCGGTGGATAGAGAGCTGTTTTTTATGTTCAACATAGGAGGGCCAAGCACAGGAAGCAGCTCTTTCAGTAGTTTTGTCAGGACCCGGTTATGAACCCGGGTCTCCGGAGTGAGAAACAGTCACTTAACCAACTGAGCCATGAATAGTCAGCAGAACCCAGAAGATGAGGCAGACACAGCAGTACTTGAGAGGGTGTATTTAATAAAGTAAAAAGGGAAGTCCTTCAGGAAAACATGTAACTCCACAACCTCAAAAGGAATTCCACAAGAACAAAGGTAATCCTCCAAAGACAAAAAGGTAAATCCACAAGGTGGTAGGTATAGCATAAAAAGCCTCAAAAGATACTCAAAAATAAATAAACAAGAACAAAAACAGAATTCCACAAGAGAGTCCACCGGTATCAACAAGAGTTCACAGAATACTAGGGCTGGGTGCTAACATACAAACACAGAGCAAAGAACTGAGGAAAACTAAGGGTTTAAATACAATCAGGGGAAATGAGGCACAGGTGCAAATAATAATGGGGATCAAGGGAAAACAAAAAGGTCAAAAAGCACAATGGGGGCATCTAGTGACCAAAAACCGGAACAACCCTGGTCAAATCCTGACAAGTTTAGTTGGAATAGGGTCCAGTATGCAGCTTGAAGGTTTAGAGGCCATGATTATTTTCATCATTGTGTCAAGAGATATAGTACTAAAACACTTGAGCGTCTCTCTTGATCCTAGGTCCTGGCAGAGTTGTGCAGACTCAGGACAACTGAGCTTTGAAGGAATACGCAGATTTAAAGAGGAGTCTGTAATTTGCTTTCTAATAATCATAATTTTTTCCTCAAAGAAGTTCATGAATTTATCACTGCTAAAGTGAAAGTCATCATCTCTAGGGGAATGCTGCTTTTTAGTTAGTTTGGCGACAGTATCAAAAAGGAATTTCGGATTGTTCTTATTTTCCTCAATTAAGTTAGAAAAATAGGATGATCGAGCAGCAGTAAGGGCTCTTCGGTACTGCACGGTACTGTCTTTCCAAGCTAGTCAGAAGACTTCCAGTTTGGTGTGGCGCCATTTCCGTTCCAATTTTCTGGAAGCTTGCTTCAGAGCTCGGGTATTTTCTGTGTACCAGGGAGCTAGTTTCTTATGAGAAATGTTTTTAGTTTTTAGGGGTGCAACTGCATCTAGGGTATTGCGCAAGGTTAAATTGAGTTCCTCAGTTAGGTGGTTAACTGATTTTTGTCCTCTGGCGTCATTGGGTAGACAAAGGGAATCTGGAAGGACATCAAGGAATCCTTGTGTTGTCTGTGAATTTATAGCACGACTTTTGATGTTCCTTGGTTGGGGTCTGAGCAGATTATTTGATGCAATTGCAAGCATAATAAAACGGTGGTCCTATAGTCCAGGATTATGAGGAAAAACATTAAGATCCACAACATTTCTTCCATGGGACAAAACTAGGTCCAGCGTATGACTGTGACAGTGAGTGGGTCCAGAGACATGTTGGACAAAACCCACCGAGTCGGTGATGGCTCCAAAGCCTTTTGGAGTGGGTCTGTGGACTTTTCCATGTGAATATTAAAGTCACCAAAGATTAGAATATTATCTGCTATGACTACAATGTCCGATAGGGTTAGGGTCAGGGAACTCAGTGAGGAACGCTGTATATGGCCCAGGAGGCCTGTAAACAGTAGCTATAAAAAGTGATTGAGTAGGCTGCATAGATATCATGACGAGAAGCTCAAAAGATGAAAACGTCATTTTTATTTTGTAAATTGAAATTTGCTATTGTAAATGTTAGCAACACCTCCGCCTTTGCGGGATATGGTCACTAGTGTAGCCAGGAGGTGAGGCCTTATTTAACACAGTAAATTCATCAGGCTTAAGCCATGTTTCAGTCAGGCCAATCACATCAAGATTAAGATCAGTGATTAGTTCATTGACTATAATTGCCTTTGAAGTAAGGGATCTAACATTAAGTAGCCCTATTTTGAGATGTGAGGTATCATGATCTCTTTCAATAATGACAGGAATGGAGGTGGTCTTTATCCTAGTGAGATTGCTAAGGCGAACACCGCCATGTTTAGTTTTGCCCAACCTTGGTTGAGGCACAGACACGGTCTCAATGGTGATAGCTGAGCTGACTACACTGACTGTGCTAGTGGCAGACTCCACTATGCTGGCAGGCTGGCTAACAGCCTGCTGCCTGGCCTGCACCCTATTTCATTAACAGGAGATGAGAAATATATGCAGGAAGAAGAGGAACACCTATTTTAGCCAGACATGCTGGAGGATGTACGAATTTGATGAACGTTTAAATAAAGAAAAACTGGAATCAATGATTAAACAAATAAATAGGGTTAGTGGAGACAAGACAGATAAACAACGAGCAAAGGGGCTAAATACAGCTAGGATGTGGTGAGGCGAGGAAGAGAGCTGAGAACAAAGGGAAATGAAGAGAGGCACCCAAAGTCTGACTCCGACAAAGACGATGATGAACCTTGAATAGAAACTGATACTGCTAAAATAATCAGGAAGGGTTTAAATTAGGAATATTCTCTGGGATCTCGGTGCCGGAGTTTGCGACTACAGACAATTATAATAATATAGGTATTGGCGGGGAAACTCCATCTTTGCAATAGAGTTGGTGGTTCAGAGATAAAGTTGTTGTCTACAACGCGGTAGACTGAGGTTCGTATCTCAGCTTTGACACCGGTAGACTAAAATTAATTTTAGATTGTAATTCACTATTTGTATGTTTTGCCTGGAAAAATATGGTCGCTAGTGTTTGTATAAGATATGAACTGAACGTTTTTAATAGGTTGTTTAGGTTAAATTGAGAGAATAATTAATTCAAAATAATTGCGAGGCAATTTCAATGTAATACGTTGTGTTTACATTTACATTTACATTTAAGTAATTTAGCAGACGCTCTTATCCAGAGCGACTTACAAATTGGTGAATTCACCTTCTGACATCCAGTGGAACAGCCACTTTACAATAGTGCATCTAAATCATTTAAGGGGGGGGGTGAGAAGGATTACTTTATCCTATCCTAGGTATTCCTTGAAGAGGTGGGGTTTCAGGTGTCTCCGGAAGGTGGTGATTGACTCCGCTGTCCTGGCGTCGTGAGGGAGTTTGTTCCACCATTGGGGGCCAGAGCAGCGAACAGTTTTGACTGGGCTGAGCGGGAACTGTACTTCCTCAGTGGTAGGGAGGCGAGCAGGCCAGAGGTGGATGAAGTGCCCTTGTTTGGGTGTAGGGCCTGATCAGAGCCTGGAGGTACTGGGGTGCCGTTCCCCTCACAGCTCCGTAGGCAAGCACCATGGTCTTGTAGCGGATGCGAGCTTCAACTGGAAGCCAGTGGAGAGAGCGGAGGAGCGGGGTGACGTGAGAGAACTTGGGAAGGTTGAACACCAGACGGGCTGCGGCATTCTGGATGAGTTGTAGGGGTTTAATGGCACAGGCAGGGAGCCCAGCCAACAGCGAGTTGCAGTAATCCAGACCGGAGATGACAAGTGCCTGGATTAGGACCTGTGCCGCTTCCTGTGTGAGGCAGGGTCGTACTCTGCGGATGTTGCAGAGCATGAACCTACAGGAACGGGCCACCGCCTTGATGTTAGTTGAGAACGACAGGGTGTTGTCCAGGATCACGCCAAGGTTCTTAGCGCTCTGGGAGGAGGACACAATGGAGTTGTCAACCGTGATGGCGAGATCATGGAACGGGCAGTCCTTCCCCGGGAGGAGGAGCAGCTCCGTTTGTCGAGGTTCAACTTGGGTGGTGATCCGTCATCCACACTGATATGTCTGCCAGACATGCAGAGATTTCGCCACCTGGTCATCAGAATGGGGAAAGGAGAAGATTAATTGTGTGTCGTCTGCATAGCAATGATAGGAGAGACCATGTGAGGTTATGACAGAGCCAAGTGACTTGGTGTATAGCGAGAATAGGAGAGGGCCTAGAACAGAGCCCTGGGGGACCCCAGTGGTGAGAGCGCGTGGCGAGGAGACAGATTCTCGCCACGCCACCCGCCACCTGTTGCCCAAAATGATCTGCTGGAATAATATATTGAGACGGGGGTCGTATTTAAATAAATGTATCATAGAAGAGAAAGTTACCTAAACCTGATTAAGGAATAACGGAGAGATACAGTTTTGTGCCATCAGGACGTTATATTTTTTTATATATTTTTTTTACGATATAAATTTAGCAAAGAACATGGTACGTTTATATTTTGGGGTATAGAAAGTTGGGAAGTTCGGTTGGTTTTACTTTTTCGATAGAATTTTAAGCAGAACTCTATGTGAATAGGGGATATATTTTTGACAAGAAGCAGGTTGAACTGCTACGTCATTACGTTGAATACACAATAACGTTCCTAAAATTATGACAGAGAAAATTGGTTGTGTCATTCAGTGGGAAAACATTTTTAAAAAGTAGCTGAGTATCATCAGGATAGTCTGAAAAAATGCTAAAGCTAGCAACATAATTGCTAGGCATTCATTGGGCTATATTTGGCTATAAGATAGGGAGATTTGAATAGTTGAATCGTAAAAAGTTGTGTTTGTTTCCCGGGTATTGATTTTTGGTTAGGTAACGCCAGTGAATTTGAACAAGAAGTTAACGTATTCTAAACATTATGGTTTTCATTATGGAACAATGAAAGGTCTACAATAGGGTATGGCTGGCTGGGAGTGTTTTACTTTAAAGAGACAGTGCAAGTTTATCACAGTTGTGTGAGTGTAATGGCAGGGTATAAAACTATTTTTGGGAGACAATTTGGAGAAAGACTGAATGAGTTACATGAAACACAGTTTTAATTAGACAAGTAAAAAAACTGTAAGATAAAGGGTTATTTAATATGCCTAATATGGTATGGAACACGAATGTAAAGGGGTGGTGTATGTAAACTGTGAACCAGTTTTCATGGCATTCTCAGGTGGTCTGATCAGCCACAGGGGGGAGCCATTTGAATATGAATTTATGGTCATGGGTGGTACTGGTTTTTAATGTAAATTAATTATAATGGAGTTTATAGCTCATGGACATTATTATTAGTTCAGAACCCCAATTATTAGTTTTGAACCACAGAGGATGGTCTTTTGAGGTTTGGACAGGACACCGTTTAAGCAAATAGGGCAGGAAAATATATGATAGAAAAGGTGATTTTATAAGCATTAAAATTATTTATGACTAGAAATAAGTTGCAGCTCTTAGGGATTGTAAATTACAGTAGGTAGGGTATCTCAAACTATGCAACATATATTCAATTATGGATGTGACTGATTCTTAAGTGTAACCCATGTTATTTTTAGATTAAAATACAGTGGATTCCCGAAGGAGAGATTTCATTAACACAGGAAAGAGATATGATATGGTTAGCATTCATTTTGGCTTTAAATAACCATTAGAATATGTTTTATTTAAATAGACTGATAGGGGAAAGGCAAGCAGAGGAGTCCTCCCTGCACTGCTGAGACCATGAAGGTTTGAGGGAAGAGAGGAAATGAACACAGATACCTCTTAACTTCTTATAATTCGTGAATGGAACCCCCCCATTCAGTTGAAAAGGTGCACAGGAAAAATATACACAAAAATATATTTTTAAATATTTAACATTCACACATTAACAAGTCCAATACAGCAAATGAAAGATAAACATATTGTTAATCTACCCATCATGTCCATTTAAAAAAAAAGTTTTACAGCGAAAACACAACATATATTTATGTTAGATCACCACCAAATCCAAAAAAACACAGCCATTTTCCCCAGCCAAAGACAGAGTCACAAACACATAAAATTAATCACTAACCTTTGATAATCTCCATCAGATGACACTCATATGACATCATGTTACACAATACATTTGTTTTGTTCGATAATATGCATATTTATATCCACAAATATCGGTTTACATTGACGGCATGTTCAGAAATGCCTCCAAAATATCAGGAGAAATTACAGAGATTTACATCAGATAACAGAAATACTCATCATAAACTTTGATGAAAGATATGTTTTACATATAATTAAAGATAGACTGGTTCTCAATGCAACCGCTGTGTCAGATTTTTTTTAAACGTGACGAAAAAGCATACCATGCAATAATCTAAAACGGCGCTAAGACGTAAATATATTTCTCCGCCATGTTGGAGTCAACAAAAATACGAAATTACATCATAAATATTCCCTTACCTTTGATGATCTTTCATCAGAATGCAGTGCAAGGAGGCCGAGTTCCACAATAAATCATTGTTTTGTTCCATAACGTCCATTACTAGTGTCCAATTAGCTGCATTTGCTACCACTTTCAGCTCACGTGCCAAAAAAGCTGACGCTGGTCAAACTCGGACAGAAACTTCAAAAAGATATAACATATAGAAATTGAATTCCTCTAACATGGGGTCACTAGCCTATCTCCTTTCAGCTGCTCTGGACTCCACTGCTGCTTGTACACAAAACAGTTTGTACGAACATAATTTTGTCTATTGTTATAGTAGGCTATTGCAAACAGAGGCAAGAAACAAACAATGTGTCTCCCAATTATTCTTTCAGAAGGGGAGTTACATGCAGCTATTTTGGCCAACTACAGTGCCTTCAGAAAGCATTTATACCTCTTACTCTACATTTTGTTGCGTTACAACCTGAATTCAAAATGGATTAAATAGATTTCTCACCCATCTGCACACAATACATAATGACAAAGTGAAAACAAGTTTTTAGAAATTGTTGCACATTTATTGAACCTGAAATACAGAAATCTCATTTACATAATTATTCACACCCATTTGCTATGACACTCCAAAATGAGCTCAGGTGCATCTCATTTCTTTTGATCATCCTTGAGATATCACTACAAGTTGATTAGAGTCCAACAATGGCCAATTCAATTGTTTGGACATGATTTAGAAATAAACACACCGGTCTATCTTAGGGCTGAGATCCCGTTAATGGGATCGATATGGCAACAGCCAGTGAAAGTGCAGGGCGCCAAATTCAAAATAACAAAATTCCTCAAACATACAAGTATCTTATACCATTTTAAAGGTAATCTTGTTGTTAATCCCACCACAGTGTCCGATTTCAAATATGCTTTACAGTGAAAGCACCACAAACGATTATATTAGGTCAGAGCCAAGTCACAGAAAAACACAGCCATTTTTCCAGCCAAAGAGTGGAGTCACAAAAATCAGAAATAGAGATAGAATTAATCACTAACCTTTGATGATCTTCATCAGATGACACTCATAGGACTTCATGTTACACAATATATGTATGTTTTGTTCGATAAAGTTCATATTTATATAGAAAAATCTCAGTATACATTTCCGCGTTATATTCAGTAGTTCCAAAAACATCCGATGATTTTGCAGAGAGCCACATCAATTTACGGAAATACTCATTATAAATGTTGATGAAAATACAAGTGTTATACATGGAAATATAGCTAAACTTCTCCTTAATGCAACCGCTGTGTCAGATTTCAAAAAAGCTTTACGGAAAAGGCAAACCATGCAATAATCTGAGTACGGCGCTCAGAGACCCAACAAGCCAAAAAGATATCCGCCATATTGTGCAATCAACAGAAGTCAGAAATAACATTATAAATATTCACTTACCTTTGATGATCTTCATCAGAATGCACTGCCAGGAATCCCAGTTCCACAATAAATGTTTGATTTGTTCAATAAAGTCCATCATTTATGTCCAAATCACTACTTTTGTTAGTGGGTTTTGTAAACAAATCCAAAGTCACGAAGCGTGTTCACTAGGAGCAGACGTAATGTCAAAAAGTTCCGTTACAGTCCATAGAAACATGTCAAACGATGCATGGAATCAATATTTAGGATGTTTTAACATAAATCTTCAATAATTTTCCAACCAGAGAATTCCTTTGTCTGTAGAAAAGAAAAGCAAAGCAATGGAAAAGCAATGGAGCGCGAGCTGCCTCTCATGTGAATGTGCATGACCAGCTCATGACAATATGCCAGACCACTGACTCAAAGAGCCCTTATGAGCCTCTCCTTTACAGTAGAAGCCTCAAACAAGTTTCTAAAGATGGTTGACATCTAGTGGAAGCTTTAGGAAGTGCAACATGACCAATATCCCACTGTATGTTCAATTAGGGCTGAGTTGTAAATCGACCAACCTAAGATTTCCCATTTCCTGGTTGGATTCTTTCACAGGTTTTTGCCTGCCATATGAGTTCTGTTACACTCACTGACATCATTCAAACAGTTTTAGAAACTTCAGAGTGTTTCCTATCTAAATATATGAATAATATGCATATATTAGAAACTGGGATTGAGAAGCAGGCAGTTTACTCTGGGCACCTCTAGGCACCTTATTCATCCAAGCTACTCAATACTGTCCCGGGCCATAAGAAGTTGATAAGGTCCAACAGTTGACAATGCATGTTAGAGCAGAATCTATACAATGAGGTCCAAGGAACTGTCCGTAGATTTTTATTTACCTTTATTTAACTAGGCAAGTCAGTTAAGAACAAATTCTTATTCTCATCTCCGAGATGTGTGATGAGGCATGTATATGGGGAAGGGTATAAAACTATTTCTAGGGTGTTGAAAATTTCCAAGAGCACAGTGGTCTCCTTTATTGGGAAATTGAAAAAAATATAGAACTATCCAGACTCTGGCTGGAGCTGGCCCTCCAACCAAACTGAGCAATAGGCAATAAGGACATTGGTCATTGACCTTGGTCACTGACCACTTTGATAGAACTACTGAATTTCTTGAAAAACCTGCCAGAAGGACAACTGTTTCTACAGCATTTCCCCAATCTGGGCTTTATGGGAGAGTGGCCAGACAGAAGCCAGTGCTGAGAAAAAAGCACATGACAGTATGCCTGTAGTTTGCTAAAAGACTTGTGAAAGCGAGATAAGGAACAATATTATGTGGTCTGATTAATTTTTTTTTAAACTCTGTGGCTTCAATGCAAAGCACTATGTCTGGAGAAAACCAGGCACAGCTCATCACCAATCTAATACCAATAATATAATCGTGCCAGAGGGGATGGCTACCGTTTCACGGGCTCCGAACCAACTTTTCTATTTTGTTTGTTTTTTCGCATTGTTTGTAACTTATGTTTTACATAAAGTTGCTGCTACCGTCTCTTATGACCGAAAATAGCTTCTGGACATCAGAACAGCGATTGCTCACCTCGAACTGAACTGAGTCCGACGCAAAAGATATACTGCTTCCCAGAGAATAGACCTCAAATCCCCATCAATCGCGTTAAGAAAAGACGGAGATATGTCAGGTGCAATGTGAGGATTCGTAGACGAGTGAGTAAATTGCCATAACCATCGGTTCTACTGACCAACGTGAAATCACTGGAAAACAAACTGGATGATCTACGGTCGAGACTATCCTACCAATAGGACATCAAAACCTCAAATATCTTATGTTTCACCAACTCGTGGCTCATCGACGACAAGGGAAATATAGAGCTGGCTGGGTTTTCTTTGCATTTGCAGGACAGAGCAGCCACAATGTGGTAAGACGAGGGGCGGAGGGTTGTGTGTCTATTTGTCAATAACAGCTGTTGCACAATTTCTAATGTTAACCTGTTGCGACGAGCAATCCCTTATCCGGGAGCGTAATTATAGCCTCAAGCTCATTACCATAACGCAACGTTAACTATTCTTGAAAATCGCAAATGAAATTAAATAAATATATTGGCTCACAAGCTTAGCCTTTTGTTAACAACACTGTCATCTCAGATTTTCAAAAAAATCTTTTCAACCATAGCTAAACAAGCATTTGTGTAAGAGTATTGATGGCTAGCATAGCATTAAGCCTAGCATTTAGCAGGCAACATTTTCACAAAAACAAGAAAAGCATTCAAATAAAATCATTTACCTTTGAAGAACTTTGGATGTTTTCAATGAGGAGACTCTCAGTTAGAGAGCAAATGTTCAGTTTTTCCAAAAAGATTATTTGTGTAGGAGAAATTGCTCCGTTTTGTTCATCACGTTTGGCTAAGAAAACCCCCGAAAATTCAGTCATTACAACGCAAACTTTTTTCCAAATTAACTCCATAATATCGACAGAAACATGGCAAACGTTGTTTAGAATCAATCCTCAAGGTGTTTTTCACATATCTATTCGATGATAAATCACTCGTTGCAGTTTGGTTTCTCCTCTGTTCAAAATGTAAAAATGCACGCACTTGGAGATTACGCAATAGTTTCGACAGAGGACACCGAGTGGACACCTGGTAAATGTAGTCTCTTATGGTCAATTTTCCAATGATATGCCTACAAATACCAATGCTGCAAACACCTTGGGGAAATGTAGGCTCATTCCTTGCGCATTCACAGCCATATAAGGTGACATTGGAACACAGCGCCTCCAAAATCTGGCTCACTTCCTGTATGAAATTTCATCTTGGTTTCGCCTGTAGCATTAGTTCTGTGGCACTCACAGACAATATCTTTGCAATTTTGGAAACGTCAGAGTGTTTTCTTTCCAAAGCTGTCAATTATGTGCATAGTCGAGCATGGCAAAATATCTTGTTTAAAACGGGAACGTTCTTCATCCAAAAATGAAATACTGCCCCCAGAGGTTCAAGAGGTTAACATCTTAAGGAAAAACTGAATATGCAGAATGTAAACATAACATAATGAACAGGAATGATATTTACTCCCTCAGGTGGCCATAAGATCTATCAGAAAGCCATGCGCCTAATAAGGTACTCCACCTGAAAATAACCTAACTATTACTTTAAAAAAGACCCAGCTGCTAGGTCAACCCAGAAAGAAAGTAAAAAAGACCCAGCTGCTAGGTCAACCCAGAAAGAAAGTAAAAAAGACCCAGCTGCTAGGTCAAACCAGAAAGAAAGTAAAAAAGACCCAGCTGCTAGGTCAACCCAGAAAGAAAGTAAAAAAGACCCAGCTGCTAGGTCAACCCAGAAAGAAAGTAGAAAAGACCCAGCTGCTAGGTCAAGCCAGAATGAAAGTAAAAAAGACCCATCTGCTAGGTCAACCCAGAATGAAAGTAAAAAAGACCCAGCTGCTAGGTCAAGCCAGAATGAAAGTAAAAAAGACCCAGCTGCTAGGTCAAGCCAGAATGAAAGTAAAAAAGACCCAGCTGCTAGGTCAACCCAGAATGAAAGTAAAAAATACCCAGCTGCTAGGTCAACCCAGAAAGAAAGTAAAAAAGACCCAACTGATGATTGAATTAACCCTTTTGAGTCCCAACAACCCAATATGTTTGGTTATTCATGCAACCCAACTGGCTGGGTCAAAATAATCTAGCGTGGGTTCTGTCCAATAACCAAAATAACGATTTTGTTCCTGTAGAAGACAAATGCAGTTCCTTGGCTGGAAGTATATTTACCTTTTGGCTTTTTGTCATTAGTTTGCTGGTTCTCTTTACATGTCCCTTTATATCAACCATTTCTTAATTGTGCTTCTACTGTGCACTGGGGTACTGGACCGATGTCAATCTCTGCTGGCAGCCATACATCAGGGCTAAACTGAAGAGAACCTTTATAAGGACTGTAACTGGTGGTTTATTTTGGAGGGTGTTTATCACTTGGTTTGGGTATATATCGCTGCTGAGGTCAGCGATGAATCTTGCTGTGGGTGAGTGTTCACTAATTAGCAGAGGAATGGGGGCCACCCACTCTGAAAGCTTGCACATTATTATTAGTGTTACATTTATTTTATTTAAGTTTGGGTTTTGAGTATTGTTGGAAGCTGCAGAACATTTTTAATCAAATTGCCAAGCAAACATTTCATACCAGGTTGATAATTTGGATAAGGACCAAATTAAATTGTTCTAACCAATGAGACATTTGAAACTTGTCAATTTAGTTCCTTTTGTCCAGGTGGGAAAGGGCGGTGTGGAGTGGGATTTTGTCGTCTGTTGGGGCGGTATGTGAATTGGAGTGGGTCTAGAGTTTCCTATGATGGTGTTGATGTGAGCCATGACCAGCTTTTTAAATAACTTTATGGCTACCGACGTGAGTGCTACGTGGCCGTAGTAATTTAGGCAGGTTACCTCCGCATTCTTGGGCACAGGGACTATGGTGGTCTGTTTGAAACATGTTGGTATTACAAACTCGGTCAGGGAGAGGTTGAAAATGTCAGTGAAGACACTTGCCAATTGGTCCGCGTATGCTCTGAGTACACACCCTGGTAATCCATCTGGCCCAGCGGCCTTGTGAATGATGACCTGTTTGAAGTTCTGGCTCACATAGGCTATGGAGAGCGGGATCACACAGTTGACTGGAAACAGCTGGTGCTCTCATGCATGCTTCAGTGTTGCTTGCCGCTAAGCGAGCGTTAAAGGCATTTAGCTCGTCTGGTAAGCTTGCGTCACTGGGCAGCTCTTCCCTTTGTAGTCAGTAAAAGTAGTCAGTAAAAGTTGCAACCATCTGACGAGCGTCAGAGCCAGTGTAGTAGGATTCATTATGATGCTTTGCCTGTTTGATGGTTTGTCTAAGAGCATATGGGATTTCTTATAAGCGTTCGGATTAGATGAGATCTCTCTTGGTGAAGAGTGTGGTCTACAGCTAATCATGAGGTACTCTAACTCAGGCGAGCAATACCTTGAGACTTCTTTAAGCATGTTACACATTCTGCTAGAATATTAAGCTTATTTATTACATATTATAATAAGGTGGTAACTATCCCAACAGTGGGATTTGCATAGGCTTTTAGGGAACTCATACACTTCTGTAAGCCTCATTGAAATTACAAAAGTATCAATGTTCAGTATTTACATGTGATAACTATACAACAGAGAAACAGGAATAATATTAACTTTCACTGGTCGACAAAGACACGTCCCTACTAAAAGCCTCCAGTCTTCTGATCTGACCTGCTGGGTCAAATCTCAATAACCCAGCATTAACAACCCAACCTTGCTCTTTTTAAAGAAAACAATCCAACGCTTGCAACCCAGCAGTTGAGTCAACCAAACAACACAGCATTTTTCAGAGTGTACAGTCAGTTAAAACGACATATAACATATAACAATGGCTAAATGTCACTATTGTCACCGTTTCAATACATGGTAATGAGACACATTATGGTGTTACTTCCTTCAATAATCCCTTAATTTAGCCCTAGAACACCATACAGTTTATGAACCTTGTTCCTGGCTTCACCAGCCTCTCAACAATTATCAACATGGATTAACCTGTTATGGCTGCTATCCCGATACCGGGATCGATATGACAACCACCAGTGAAAATAGAGGGCGCCAAATTCAAACCACAGAAATCTCATAATTACAATTCCTAAAACATACATATGTCTTATATAATTTTAAAGCTATTCTCGTTGTTAATCCCACCAAAGTGTCCGATTTCAAATAGGCTTTTCAGCGAAAGCACTACAAACGATTATGTTAGGTCTCCACCAAACCACAATAAGCACAGCCATTTTCCAGCAAAATATAGCATTCACAAAAACCAGAAATAAAGATAAAATTAATCACTAACCTTGAATTATCTTCATCAAATGACACACATAGGACTTCATGTTAGACAATACATGCATGTTTTGTTTGATAAAGTTCATATTTATATAAAAAAAATCGGACGTTACATTGGCGCGTTAGATTCACTAGTTCCAAAAACATCAAGTGATTTTGCATAGCCACATCATTCAACAAGAAATACTCATCATAAATGTAGATGATAATACAAGTTATACACATGGCATTATAGATATACATCTCTTTAATGCAACCGCAGTGTCAGATTTTTTAAAAACTTTACGGAAAAAGAAACGCATGCAATAATCTGAGACGGCACTCAAAAGTAAAAACACCACAGCCGCAAAGATGGCATCAACGTAAGCAAGAAATTACATGATAAATATTCCCTTACCTTTGATGATCTACATCAGAAAGCACTCCAGGAATCCCATGTCCACAATAAATGTTTGTTTTGTTCAAAAATGTCCGTTATTTATGTCCAAATACCTTCTTTTGATAGCGCGTTTGATATACATATCCAAACGCTATTTCTGGTCAGCATTATATCGGACAAAATCTTCAAAAAGTGATATTACCGGTCAAAGAAACATTTCAAACTAAGTACAGAATCAATCATTAGGATGTTTTTAACATATAGCTTCAATAAAGTTCCAACCAAAGTATTCCTTCTTGTCTTCGTGAGCAGGTGACTACCATGAGGAAAAAGTGTGATCACAAAACGGCTGCTTGATGAACATCTGATATATTCTGCTCTCATTCACTCCCACAACAACATAGAAGCCTCATTATAATTTCTATTGATGGTTGACATCTAGTGGAACCCCGAGGCAGGGCAACATCATTCATATCTCAAGGGGATTTCATTGGGGACTCTGGTGAATACATAAACTCAGATTTCTGACTTACTGTTTTGATTTCAACTCAGGATTTTGCCTGCCAATATGACTTCTGTTATACTCACAGACATCATTCAAACATTTTTAGAAACTTCAGAGTGTTTTCTATCCAATACTAATAATAACATGCAAATATTAGCAACTAGGACTGAGGAGCAGGCCATTTTATATGGGCACCTTTCATCCAAGCCACTCAATACTGACCCTTTAGCCATAAAATTTAAAGTAGCCTCATGCATCTGTCCTTTCCCTGTGTCTGGACTAGTATTTATTGTTCTAATCTACATCCATTTCTCTATTGTGTCATAGCCCCATATTTCCTACTTCCTATTACTTCCCTTTCTTCCTTTGGACTGTCCGCTGAGGTCAAGGAATGAAATATGCTGGTGCCTAACAATATTGACTAGCTACACTTGGCTGATAAACTAATGTTGATGAGCAACATGTTTCTTGTTATAGCCCAGGGCAGTTAGGCTTGTATATATATAACCTTTCCCCATAGGCTCTGGGCTGTGGTCATGCCCCTCAATTAGAACATGTGATTTATTATGTGATCATATTTATATATCCGAGAGTGGAATAAATCTCGGACATCCTGTTTAGTCATTTATTTAAGGAACCTGCAAGTAAGCATTTTGTTGGACGGTGTATACCATGTGTATCCTGTATATACGACCAATAAAACTTGAAACATATTTTTATCATTCAATATGGTAGCGGCATGATCTACCAACATGCAATCATAGTGTTTATGACTACATTGGTAACATATAATTTTGAATTCTCTCGTTCCAGGAGAGAATATCAAGGTTGTAGTATGATACTAACAAAGCAACAAACAAACATGCAAAGGAAGACGTGAAGACATGTCAGGGATCAGGCTCTGATATTGAAACCTGCCAGTGACAGTTGAACCTTGTGTGTGAAAGCGATAGGGAATACATAGATAGAAGTCGTGGGTGTCTAGGCAGTGGATAGGACTCCACAGTGAATGGCTAACTGACTGGGTGTGTAAAAGAGTTGAGTAGAGAGTAGATTTTTCATCCTAAAAAGAAGAAATCGATAAACAACTCAATATCAATATGTGCAGGCCAAGAATATACTAACAAACAGCATCTACATACCTAACTTACAGGCCACAGTAAACAAATCAGCATTCACAAAACCACATAACCTAAGAATAACACATTTGTTCAGTTTCCAACATAATCATGTAATACCACTGTCCATAAATCAAAACAATATTTCTACACTCACTCAATCAGTCAAAGGGTGTAGTACTAGCTAAGATGTAAGGCCACAGCAATCAATACAGGATATTGATATATGCACATGATTTTAAAGAGATAAGGATATGAATCTCATTATTGTCAGGCTCTTGAGTGACCTGGTCCAATCTGAGGCAATCTGGCATATCCTGTCTCATACTTCTGTAAAGCCCAGCTCTGTGGAGTGTACGGCTTAAAATGGTCCAATGGACAGATACTCCTATCTCCCCTGTGGAGCTTTGCAGCTCCTTCCTGTTATCTTTGGTCTCATTGTTGCCTCTCTGATTAATGCCCTGCTTGCCTGGTCTGTGAGTTTTGGTGGGCGGCCCGCTCTTGGCAGGTCTGTTGTGGTGCCATATTCTTTCCATTTTTTTATAATGGATTTAATGGTGCTCAGTCGGATGTTGAAAGTTTTGGATATTTTTATAACCCAATCCTGATCTGTACTTCTCAACAACTTTGTCCCTAACCTGTTTGGAGAGCTCCTGGTCTTCATGGTGCCACTTGCTTGGTGGTGCCCCTTCCTTAGTGGTGTTGCTGACTCTGGGGCCTTTCAGAACAGGTGTATATATACTGAGATCATGTGACAGATCATGTGACACTTAGATTGCACACAACTAATTATGTGACTTCTGAAGGTAATTAGTTGCACCAGATCTTATTTAGGGGCTTCATATCAAAGGGGCTGAATACATATGCATGCACCACTTTTCCTTAATGAAAAAAAAAAAAAATAATTAACTTCACCAATTTTGACTTTGTTTATGTGCATTACATGAAATCCAAATAAACATCCATTTAAATGACAGGTTGTAAGGCAACAAAATAGAAAAACGTCAATGGGGATGAATAAATTTGCAAGGCACTGTAACACAGTACGCTTTCTTGAATTTGTTCTTCATTTGGGGACTGTGAAAAGACCCGTGTTGGAATGTCTGGTGTGGTAAGTTTGTGTGTCAGAGCTGTGTGCAAGTTGACAATGCAAACAATTTGCGATTTTCAAATCCTTAATGTTTCTTTTAACACTCCTGTCGAATTAGACCGATATACAAGTTCTCTCGAAAAAATGTAGTTAATTTAGTCTGATTGTGATAAGGTTCCATGACTTTGTCCACACAGGGCATCTGAACACACAAATTACATTTGGATGATTTTCATAAAATTCGGGGGGTTTTATTTAACTTTTGTACACCTGTGGTGTCATTAGAAATGGATGGGTGAGTCTACAATTAGTGTATACAATTGAGTTCAGCCATATGCCCATTCATCAGATGGACACACTTCCTCTCCCAGACCTCCACATGCATGTGTTCGAGCACACACACACACACACACACACACACACACACACACACACACACACACACACACACACACACACACACACACACACACACACACACACACACACACACACACACACACACACACCTCTTCTTGGCTTCCATGGCAACCCCCACGGGAACCTTTCCCCAATAGAATCTTTCCCCAACGGGAACCACACCTGTTGGCATTCTCACAAACAATCAACTTTGTTTCAATAATATATAGAATTTCTCGCAGCTCTGGTATATAAAGCTTTTTTGAGTCCTTGCTCACAATTAATTCTGTGGCAGCACAATGACCAAATGATATACTGTATGTGAGGCTCTTGATCATATCTTTGATCATGACACTGGTGAGGAGGAGAGAGGACAGGAAACTGGCAGTGAAGATGCATTAGAGGAGGAAGTGTCAGAAGTTGAAGACAACACAGAATATGATCCAGACCAAGAGACAATCCAGTGATCAGGAAGAGGGCCCTGCTGAGGTTGTTGTTACATTCCAGTGATGAGGAAGAGGGCCCTGCTGAGGTTGTTGTTACATTCCAGTGATGAGGATGAGGGCCCTGCTGAGGTTGTTGTTACATTCCAGTGATGAGGATGAGGGCCCTGCTGAGGTTGTTGTTACATTCCAGTGATGAGGAAGAGGGCCCTCCTGAGGTTGTTGTTACATTCCAGTGATGAGGAAGAGGGCCCTGCTGAGGTTGTTGTTACATTCCAGTGATGAGGAAGAGGGCCCTCCTGAGGTTGTTGTTACATTCCAGTGATGAGGAAGAGGGCCCTGCTGAGGTTGTTGTTACATTCCAGTGATGAGGATGAGGGCCCTGCTGAGGTTGTTGTTACATTCCAGTGATGAGGAAGAGGGCCCTGCTGAGGTTGTTGTTACATTCCAGTGATGAGGAAGAGGGCCCTGCTGAGGTTGTTGTTACATTCCAGTGATGAGGATGAGGGCCCTGCTGAGGTTGTTGTTACATTCCAGTGATGAGGATGAGGGCCCTGCTGAGGTTGTTGTTACATTCCAGTGATGAGGATGAGGGCCCTGCTGAGGTTGTTGTTACATTCCAGTGATGAGGATGAGGGCCCTGCTGAGGTTGTTGTTACATTCCAGTGATGAGGAAGAGGGCCCTGCTGAGGTTGTTGTTACATTCCAGTGATGAGGAAGAGGGCCCTGCTGAGGTTGTTGTTACATTCCAGTGATGAGGAAGAGGGCCCTGCTGAGGTTGTTGTTACATTCCAGTGATGAGGAAGAGGGCCCGGTCAAATAATGGGAATTTGTCCTGGTCTTCATCCCTACCTGAGAGAAGAGGTCCTGTTGGCTGAAAATGTTATCAGGATGACCCCAGGGCCAACGAGATTCGCCATATCCTGGGTGATGACATAAAATCCTGCCACTATTTAAAAATCTGAAATGGTTTCAAAACAAATGTCCTTGTTAAACTTTGACACAAAGTAGTCTGTGATAAACAGCACGCTATGCTTCATCTGAGTATTTTCTATAGTCAAAATAATCCATACATTATGCTTTTTTTTTTTTACTAAAAAACACGTTGTATGAGCTCAGGTCAATGAGGCCTACAGGCCATAAATACATTCCAAATAGAAGTTCAAGACTTATAATGTTCACAAGAACTTAAGTTGATATAAAGATCTAACACAACATTAGGTGATAACATATGTATTTCACGCCCTGAATGTAGAGAGCGTGTTGTGTATCTATTTTGGTTTGGTCAGGGTGTGATTTGGGTGGGCAGTCTATGTTCTATGATTTTCTATTTCTATGTGTTTGAGGAAGAGGTTCTCAATCAGAGGCAGCTGTCTATCGTTGTCTCTGATTGAGAACCCTACTTAGGTATCCTTTTACACCTGTTTTGTGGGAAGTTAACGTTGTTTTTGTTCAGGGCACATATCCCAAAGCATCACGTTTTTGTTCTTCGTTTTGTCGGCATTTTTAAATAAAGGAAAATGTACGCCCTGCTGCACTTTGGTCCTTCAGCCAGCCGTGACAATTATTATAAATTTATAATCAGCTATAATGGAGCAGTCATTTTGAACCGGGAACACAGAATTAATTAACATGAAACAACACAACAGGAGGTTTAAAAGAAGAAGTGATGCAGTCAGTCTCTCCTCAACTCTTAGCCAAGAGAAGAGGGCATGCATAGTATACAATACATTTAAACTCAGGTTTTCAAATAATTCCTGACATTTAATCCTAGTATAGATCCCTTGTCTAAGAGTTAAGATCACCACTTCATTTTAAGAAAGTGAAATGTCAGAACAATAGTAGAGTTATTTATTTCCTTTATTTACTTTCATCAAATTCCCAGTGGGTCAGAATTTAAAAACATCAATTAGTATTTGGTAACATTGCCTTTAAATTGTTTAACTTGGTTCAAATGTTTCTGTGATAAACAAGCTTCCCACAATAATCTGGGTGATTTTCCCATTCCTCATCAATCCATGGATGCTTAACAGTTCTGACAGTCAGTTTCTTAACAGGTGCATGTTTATCACTAATTGGAAGAAGAAATTTCATAAATCTATCAAGTGCAGCATCTGGATGCTAACATTAATCATATCAGACCAACAAATGTGTTTAACATCATCCACATAAGAGTCACAGCAAAATATTTTGTATGATCTTTTCCTTTGGTCCCCATCCCGGATCCGGGATTGTGACTAAGCCTCAGGCTATGTTCATATGATTTTAACGATTTCTGAAAATCGCAAATAAAATTAAAATAATGCAGCTGTCTCATCTTAGCCTTTGATTAACAACACATGTCATCTCAGATTTTCAAAATATGCTTTGTGAACCATAGAAATTGACTTTTGTTAAGGGCACATATCCCAAAAGCATAGCATTTTGTTCTTGTTTTGCACGCAACATTTTTGAAAAAGCCAGATAAAAATAAATAAAATCATTTACCTTTGAAGAGCTTCTGATGTTTTCAATGAGGAGACTCCCAGCCACATACCAAATGCGCAGTGTTTCCTGAAAGCGTCTGTGTGTAGGAGAAATCGTTCCGTTTTCTACATTGCGCCTGGCTACCGAAACGAACCAGAAAATGCATGTCACCTACAGGAGGTGAAACTTTTTCCGGATTAACTCCATAATATCGACCAAAACATGGCAAACATTGTTTGGAATCATTTAAACTCAAGGTTTTTTTCACATTCCTGACATTTAATGCAGTATAGATCCCTTGTCTAACGTCATGGAAAATCACTGGCACTTCATTTTAAGAAAGTGAAATGTCAGAACAATAGTAGAGTTATTTATTTCAGCTTTATTTCAATCTTCATCACATTCCTACAAATACGGTCAGAAGTTGACATACACTCAATTAGTATTTGGTAGAATTGGCAAATTGTTTAACTTGGTTCAAGCCATATAAGGAGATCATGAAAGACAAGCTTCCCAAAAAGTTGTCATTTCCCATTCCAAGTCATCTTGGTTTTGCCTGAAGCTCACGTTAAAGGGCACGCACAGAGAAGATATTTGTCACTTCTGGAAGAAGTGTTTTCTTAAACAGTAGCAATTATAGCATCTGGATGCATCCTTATTAAAAATATCTTGAAAACAAATGTGTTTAACATCCAAAACATAAAGTCACAGCAAAATAAGTTGTATGATCTTAAACACTATTTTATGCCCAGTTTTTGGAACTTCGGCTTTCCTGGGTATAGCCACTATGTTGGGATCACTGGATACAGCTTTAGAACAAAGTTCTACAGCATTAGTAAAAATGTGATTGACACATGTGGATGATCTTGTTCCTGTAGTGTTTGTAAACACCTTGTTTGGTGGATTAATAACCTGAATCAGATTACAAGCACTGGTTACAGTGAGAAGCCTCCTCTTGAGTGGACAACTTGATGAAAAACAGTCACTATTCAGGTCCCCAAGAAAGTAGACCTCTCTGTTTACATCACATATACTATCAAGCATTTCACATATATTATTTAGATACTGACTGTTAGCACTTGGTGGCCTATAGCAACACCACAAAAGACAATGTTTTAGATTTGCCAAGTGAATCTGCAACCACAACACTTCAATAACACTTGACATATCTTCTCTAAGCGTTACAGGGATATGGCTCTGAGTATATACAGCAACACCTCCCCCATAAGCATTTCTGTCTCTTCTATAGATATTATATCCTTGTATTGCTACTGCTGTGTCATCAAATGAATTATTTAAGTGAGTCTCAGAAATGGATAATATATGAATGGTATCTGATGTTAGAAATGTTATTGATTTCATGAACCTTATTTCTAAGGCTACATTTATTAATATGGGCTATTTTCAGCCCTTTCCTGGGTAGCTTATCGGAGATAGATATGAAATGGAAATGTGCAAACAAAGCAAGAGAAAATAAAATACATTCAGCAGTCCATTAATCCATTGATGTGTGTGTGTGTGCCACTGCGGGGTTGAAGCTATGAACCCATAGGCTTGGATCTCTCATCCCTTCCAGGCTTCATGGAGGGAGGGTGGGAAATGAGCTTGTCATAGTGGATGTAATCAATGAACCAATGCGCTCTCTCCTCTTCTGGCGCACAGCTTCAGGATAGTCCTTGATGAGAAAGATATACGTTCCTCTCAAGTTCTTAGCCCTTTCCAGGACAGCTACCTTGTCCTTGAACCTCAGGAACTTGACCACTATCTGCCTGGTCCTGTCACCTGGGCCAGTGGTGCGTTATCCAGTCCTGTGGGCGTGCTCCATCTTCAATTTCTCAGAGATCATTCACCTCTCATGTGGAAATTCTTCAATTTATCCACAACAAAGTTGTTTCGCCTTGATAGTCTGATTTATCCATTATTGTTATCACACAGAACTGATGTCCTCTCTCAATGACTAGCAGATTGTTGTCATCTTGCCGTTCTCCTGTTTTAACTCATCGAGCTGACCCTGGGAGTACTGCAAACTGTTCTTCAGTTCCTCTCTGGTCAGGTTGTCCATCCTTCTATTAGTTGAATCCACCAGTATTTGGACAAAACCTTTTAAGCTATTTTCTTGTTGTTGTAACAACTGCTTGTATAACTCTTTTTGTTTGTTTAAAAGTTCCTTCACATGTGATAGAGACTGTTCTCAACGGTACTCCCAATGGATTTGGTCTTTGTCATGGTAGCTAGCAACCAGGGGCGAAAATCTGATATTAACTTTGGAGGAGACAATTACATGAAATTTTCTCAAGAGCAATTCCTGAGGGGGACACCAAAAGTAGTGCTGTAACACATAGCCTACGTTGTAATATGTTAAATGTATATTGAGGAACCATAATTACTACTCCTGGATAATTGATAGGTACAGTAGTTAACTGAAGGGTTGTCTCAACTTGTTGAAATGTTTAAATCATTATACTACTACTACTAATACAAGTTATAGCATTGTTCCTTATCAGTCCAGTATGTATGCAGGTATTTGTATTTACAACCAGCAATACCAAGCAAGGCCAGTAGGTGGTAATGGTACTGTACACTGTATGGGTGCAGGTTTCATAAATACAATGAACATGGTGCGATCTCATCTCAAAGAATCTCCATTGAGAACCATCACAAAGTTGGGGTCCGCACTGAACTGACCTTTTTGTTAAACTTTTTCTGATTAATTTATATACTGTAGTCATTTAATATGTGCCACTGGTTTGAGTCTATTACAACATCTTTACAAGAACAAAACACTCAGAATAAGTACAGTTCTAAAAGCAAAATAACTACTTGTCACGTTCTGACATCAGTTATTTTGTTATGTCTTTGTTTTAGGTTGGTCAGGGCGTGAGTTGGGGTGGGTTGCTTATGTTTGTTTTTCTATGTTGTGTTTTGAGTTTGGCCTGGTATGGTTCTCAATCAGAGGCATGTGACGTTAGTTGTCTCTGATTGAGAATCATACTTAGGTAGCCTTTTCCCACCTGTGTGGTGTGGGGGATTTTTTCCTGTTTTGTTGTTTGTGTCACCATTCAGGACTGTTTCGGTTTTTGTTATCATTCACTTTGTTATTTTTGCATTTTGTCGTGTTCAGTGATTATTAAAGTATCATGGACACTTACCACGCTGCGTATTGTTCCGATCCTTGCTACTCCTCCTCAGACGAAGAGGAGGAAATCCGTTACACTACTTCAATGAAAAACCCAAACAAATCCATCAAAATATCCTTTGGAAATACTTAGTTATTGTTCAGTCAGTGTCTCAACTCTTCAAACAACAGCTATGGACAAGTATGTCACACAAAGTATGCAATTTTAAATTAAATAAAATAAATAATTAGTAAGTACTGTCATGTACTAAAAACTACTAAACAAAATAACAAATATCATACTATACACCAGGGGTTCTCAAACAGGGTAGGTGGACCCCTAGGGGTTCCTGGTGTATTGGCAAGGGGTCCATGATATAAAAACGTGTAATGAACGTATTCAGCAGCACAAGGATTCCACTAACTTTACATATAATATAGAGGGGATGGAGGTCCCTGAGGACCACTCAAAACATTGCCTGTCTTTCCTCAAAATATGCAGGGGTTCCAGTACTAAAAAAGGTTGAGAACCACTGCTATACACACTACTGAACAAAAGAACCAAACATATGTTTGAGGGTTTCAATGGATCCAACAAATTGCTGGCAGATTTTTCCCTCAAGACTGTCCAGCCTGTCTTTATGTACATTACAGACAAAATTCTGATCAGCACCTCAACTTGGTTAACCAACCCCCGCACCTCCACTGGAAGCCTCCTGAGGACCTCTGCTGCCTCTCAACTGCTGCTACAGGGGTACTTGTTGCGAAAGAGAGGCAACTGCACTGAAAGAGAATCTATGTTCAGCTCAGGGTACTGATCTAGAGACTCATTCAACTCCCCCGTGAGAAGCACTCTTTCCAACTTTTGCAGAATGTTTAGACTGTCCTGGTCAAAACGGTCACCAAACTGAACCTCCACACCGTCCAACACTTAAACAAATTCTGCCCTATAGTGATCCACTGCTTTGCCACCAAATCGTATTGAGTGTGTCTCAATGGATTCAATCAATGTTGTTGCTTTCTCATACAGTGCAAGGTAGCTTTTGTCATTTCTGCTGTTTACCCCATGCGCTGGATAACTGGACACTGATTGGATTTAGCTGGTGTGCTGTTACAGTTACAGAGTGGCGGTGGGTTTGGCAGTTTTGATGTGCTGTGAATTTTACAATGGCTTTTCCACCAGTTCTTAAATACTGCACTAATGAAGGCAGCATCCACTCTTTGGCCAAAAGATGGCTGGCTTGAAAACCCTTGGCTACAGTGAAAACATAACACTCCTTTTATTGATGGATTATAATGTAGCCAGGGGAAATCGCAAAACCATCTCTCTTGAAACGTCAACACTCTGTTGGCAAGAGTTTGCAGTTCTATAAATAGTGGGTGTGGCTGATTTGGTTTTGTGCCATCACTGAGGTAACTGGACAATGTTGTGCCACTGTCCCCTATACTGGTGCAGCTGGCAACAAGGTTGACACCTGGTCATGCCGTGGCTGTGCCACTGTCCCCTATACTGGTGCAGCTGGCAACAAGGTTGACACCTGGTTCTGCCGTGGCTGTGCCACTGTCCCCTATACTGGTGCAGCTGGCAACAAGGTTGACACCTGGTCCTGCCGTGGCTGTGCCACTGTCCCCTATACTGGTGCAGCTGGCAACAAGGTTGACACCTGGTCCTTCCGTGGC
The DNA here is from genome assembly GCF_036934945.1 of Oncorhynchus masou masou. Classification (NCBI taxonomy): domain Eukaryota; kingdom Metazoa; phylum Chordata; class Actinopteri; order Salmoniformes; family Salmonidae; genus Oncorhynchus; species Oncorhynchus masou. Next base: position 35,278,138 of record NC_088221.1, on the reverse strand, counting down.
TGTGCCACTGTCCTCTGAAGTCTCTCTCCTTGGCTATATCCCTTTCACCACCCTCACTGTGGACATCTATAAGTACCTAGGTGTCTGGCTAGACTGCAAACGCTCCTTCCAGACTCATATCAAACATCTCCATTCCAAAATCAAATCTAGAGTCGGCTTTCTATTCCGCAACAAAGCCTCCTTCACTCACGCCGCAAAACTTACACTAGTAAAACTGACTATTCTACCGGTCCTCGACTTCGGCGATGTCATCTACAAAATAGCTTCCAATACTCTACTCAGCAAACTGGATGCAGTTTATCACAGTGCCATCCGTTTTGTTACTAAAGCACCTTATACCACCCACCACTGTGACCTGTATGCTTTTGACGGCTGGCCCTCGCTACATGTTCGTCGCCAGACCCACTGGCTCCAGGTCATCTACAAGACTGCTAGGTAAAGCTCCGCCTTATCTCAGTTCACTGGTCACAATGGCAACACCCACCCATAGTACGTGCTCCAGCAGGTGTATCTCACTGATCATCCCTTAAAGCCTAAACCTCATTTGACCGCCTTTCCTTCCAGTTCTCTGCTGCATGTGACTGATGTTGGAGACATTTATCTCCCTCACCAACTTTAAACATCTGCTATCTGAGCAGCTAACCGATCGCTGCAGCTGTACATAGTCCATCGGTATATAGCCCACCCAATTTACCTACCTCATCCCCATACTGTTTTTATTTTATTTACTTTTCTGCTCTTTTGCACACCAGTATCGCTACCTGCACATGTTCATCTGATCATTTGTCACCCCAGTGTTAATCTGCTAAATTGTAATTATTCACTCCTATGGCCTATTTATTGCCTACCTCCTTATGCCTTTTGCACACAAGATATATTGATTCTTTTTTTTCTACTATGTTATTGACTTGTTTATTGTTTATTCCATGTGTAACTCTGTGTTGTTTTCTGTTCACACTGCTATGCTTTATATTGACCAGGTCGCAGTTGCGAATGAGAACTTGTTCTCAACTAGCCTACCTGGTTAAATAAAGGTGAAATACATTTTTTTAATAAAACAGTCTGTCTCCTAGAAAATAAATAAGGTGTTTGCCGTACTCCAAACTACCGGTACCCAAAACGACACAATTAATCACAACAGCAATATCATTGCCTTAAACAAATCTTAGTTCAGTCACCAGTTTAAGTTGAGAGTGGGGGTATTGTAAGGTACTGGGTATTGTGAGGGTGAAGTCAGGCACAGGAAAACAGAGAGTTCAATACAGTGCTTCTTTAATGCACACAGGGTGAACCACGGCCGCCCCACTTTTGGGTGCTCAAACAAAATGCCCCAGACACAGGGAACGAAAACAGTCCAGCACTAAATACACAAACACGTTCGTCTGTAGCAAACCCCAGGGTTACAATGATCAATCCCGCACAAAGAAATGGGTGGGCCGGCTGACTAATAAAGCCCAACTTATACAACCAACTCAAAACAGGTGTAATCAATAAACACATAAGGAGGGGGAGAAAAGAATCAGTGGCAGCTAGTAGGCCGGCGACGACGACCGCCGAGCGCCACCCAAACGGGAAGGGGAGACACCTTCGGTCGGAGTCATGACAGGTATCCATGGCATTTTCCAATTATGTCCCTATTTTACAAGTCAAAAAAATTGAGAACCTTTCATAATGTTGCCAAATAAAGACTCAACAAACTTGTCCCTGTCTCTGCCAGTCTGTCTCTGCCCATCGGTCCATAGCTCTGCTGTCTGTGCACACTCTGTTGCCTGATCTGCCTAATGACATCATTGTGAAACATTCCCATTAGCATTTCACTTCTTTCTAATGAACATTTTATTAACTAGTCTTAGGCTACTAGGCTTCTTGCTTTGCGTTTTGGTGTACTGAAAAATACTCTTACTTTTTCTACCTGGCAGGCTGGCTAGCTGCACAAACACACACACACACACACGCAGTGTATAGGTTATTTACAGTAGGAGATGGGCTTCTATCATCTTATCTTCTGTCATTCTATGTGGGCTTCGATCTAAAAGGTAGCTAGCAAATGTGAAACAGGTTGCAGTGACAAGAGTTGACAGCTGTATGAGTTCACCATTTACACAACACATGTTGCAACCTTTTGTAATTTTAATATAGTTGTTTCATATTGGCTGGCTTCCAGCAATAGCTGAATTTGCAAAGCTCGCAAGCACCAATTCCGTTTCTGTGGTGTTTGCTATAATTTTTGCTATCGTCAGTTTACTCCAAGAGCGACACACATGTGCATCAGAGTCCCATAGCGACAATTTAGCTTTTGCAACGAGACCATTAAAGATTAGACAATGGTAGATGAGAGTGTAGTTCTGTTCAATTGAGAGTTCAGTTTATCGCTAACCTTATCACAGGGACTTTGAAGCACTACAGCTGCATGCTGATCTTGGAATAAACTGACGATAGCAAAGATTCCATGGAATAGGTACCAGCTAGCTTAATAGTTCATGTTTGCCCGCTAGCTCTGCAAATTCAGCTAGTGTGTGTGTAAACCCTTCCAACATAAAAAACATTGCTATGGCGCGATTGACTGGATTAACCTCACGTCAGTTACCTGCATTGAGTGCCTTTCAGACAGTAGATACGAACCCTCTGTTACCTGCCAGATAAGAAACTGGCAGTGGATCAAACCATTGAGAGGCAAAGGGCAGTAGGTCGCAATCTTTTGAAACTTAAAAATTGCGCTATTAAGTGTCTATAATCAGCACAAGTGCTTTCATTGCATATTATTAATATTATTGAAATTACATAGTTGTGATATATTGGGGGGGACAAATCTTATTTTTCCCAGGATGGGGGTGTCGTGTCCTCCCTGTCCCCCCTGAGATTTCTGCCTATGCTAGCAACGTAGGTTTTGCTGTTTCCCCTTGCCATTCCAGAAAGGGCAGGTCTCAGAGAAGATTGAAAACAACAAACAGCAGGGATCTAGACAGCCACAAACCCGGGACAATCCGCAGTCCCAGCCACAAGGGCGAACCGCATCATGGGCTGTGTTCAAGTCCTCAAGAAAACCCTGCTAGCTTGATAGGCAGCTAGCTAGCAGCTAGGCTAGCTGCTACGCCAAATACCTCCTCAGGCCCGGCCTAGTTTTTTCCCACACATTCTATTCCCCCAGATATGCAAGTCTACAATGTAGAATTAATTACATGCATGTCAATCTCTCATGGCTCCAAGTGGAAGAGAGTTTGACTTAATCATTGCTTGTTTTTGTAAGAGGTGTTGACAAGCTGAATGTACCGAGCTGTCTGTTTAAAATACTAGCACACAGCTTGGACACCCATGCATACCCCTCAAGGCATGTCACCAGAGGTCTCTTCACAGTCCCCATGTCCTGAACAGACAATGAGAGGCGCACAGTACTACATAGAGCCATGACTACATGGAACTCTATTCCACCTCAGGTAACTAATGCATGCAGTATAATTAGATTTAAAAAGCAGGTAAAAATACACCTTATGGAACAACAGGGACTGTGAAGAGACACACACCCAGGTACAAACACTTGCACACACACACATTGTGATATTGTTTATGGTGGTATTGAACATTTTGTGTTGTGGATATGTGGTGGTATAGGGATGTCATATGATGTCTCTGAATCAGAGAGGTGCGGGGGCTGCCTTAATCGACATCCCCGTCTTCTGCACCTGGGGAACAGATTTTTACCTTGTCAGCTCTGAGATTCGATCCAGCTACTTTTCTGTTCCTGGCACAACGCTCTGACCACTAACGTGTGTGCTAATTTGGACCTAATTATCAAATCACTCAGAGTAGAGAGCCTTTGACAGTCTTTAAACATCAGTCCCCAGGGATCAGTAATACATGTATGATTCAACACGTACAATAATCACAAATTAATTGCAGGGAAGACACTATCTGATTCCATCTCACGCAGAGCATAATGAACAACTCTTTTGTAATGCAGTGTGTTACCGGCCAACAGTCCAGACTGAGCAAAACATTCAGAGAGAGAGAGAGAGAGAGAGGAGAGAAAACAGGAAATCTCAATGGCGGAGGTAGAAACTGTCTCATGGACAAGGAAGCAGCTTTAAATGATTGAGAGACTTGAAGGAACACACACTCCTGGCACTGAACAAATAGACTCTGAGGATTGTGTGTCCATGTGGAATTGATTTAACCCCCACAAGTAAATGCAGGTCCAGAAAGGATGTATTCAGCCTAGACCTGAGGAGAAAACATTTAGGCAGTACTTTAACATTTAGGCTATGAATTCAAATACCAACTGTGATATTATTCATTCATTCCAACCACATTATTCACATTGCTGAACCATTTTCCCAGTAACACAGTTATAAATGCTTTACAATGACCTTCAAGCCACCCAATCAAAGATCATTTTGATTATAATCAGAAGCCATGGTGACGTTAGGTCAATTTTGTAAATATTGAATAATTGTATTGTTATTTAAAAAAATATATATATACACATCTATTTTTTGATCACATTCATATGGTGGTCTTCAATGTCAAAGTTACAAAACTTTGCTGTTAAATCTGTGTGTTTGCCTTGGCTAGCCAGCTAGCTGGATGGCAAATGACTTCATTTAAATAATGCAGCAGCAGCTCTGGCTTTTTTGTTTCCCCTGCCGGTTGGAAGGTGGAGACTGCTGTGTCTGAGATGCCAGAGAGGCAAAGGGACTGTTCCTGACCATTGCTGATGTGTGGTTGAATTTCTGGCACTTTACTGCAGCCGATACATCACCCAGTTGGGTGCTACACTGTCGGCAATGGAGGATCAGTTACCTATGGAGGAGCGGCTACTATTGAAGAACTGGGATCGTCGGACAAATACCTGTAGATGATGAAGAGTTCCCGACTTTCTCCCTGGCTGTAAAGTACCATCAATGCGCCCAACTCCATTCCTTTTCCATATTTAATTTGTTGTTCGTTGTATTTTGTTAACAAGAGGACCACAATGGAAATTTCTAAAAAGTTTTGTGTTATCCTCTATCATTTTTTAAATGCATTGTATCCATGTGTGGTTGTATTTTTTTTTATTGTAAAAAAAATAATATCATATCACCTACTGTAATCTTGTTTAGAATAAAACCCACTGTGATCTTCATTTAAAATAGAATGCAAAATGGATTAAAAACACAGTATTGCCCCCATTTTCAGTACAGATTCTGAAAATAAAAGAGAGGCATTTTTAGAGAGGAAGTATGTTCAAAACACACTTGATTTTGTGCTTCCTCTCTGACAGGATTTGGCCAGGGTTGTTACGGTTTTTGGTCACTAGATGCCCCATTATTATTTGCACCTGTGCCTCTTTTTCCCCTGATTGTATTTAAACCCTTAGTTTTCCTCAGTTCTTTGCTCTGTGTTTGTATGTTAGCAACCAGCCCTAGTATTCTGTGAACTCTTGTTGATCCTGGTGGACTCTCTTGTGGAATTCTGTTTTTGTTCTTGTTTATTTATTTTTGAGTATCTTTTGAGGCTTTTATGCTATACCTACCACCTTGTGGATTTACCTTTTTGTCTTGGAGGATTACCTTTGTTCTTGTGGAATTCCTTTTGAGGTTGTGGAGTTACATGTTTTCCTGAAGGACTTCCCTTTTTACTTTATTAAATATACAGTCTCAAGTACTGCTGTGTCTGCCTCATCTTCTGGGTTCTGCTGACTATTCGTGGCTCAGTTGGTTAAGTGACTGTTTCTCACTCCGGAGACCCGGGTTCGTAACTGAGTCCTGACACTCTCTATGTTAAATATGAAGGAAAGGGCTGAGTGCCGATACATCCCAAATAATCAGAGGTCTATCTTGCATAATTTCAACTTAAATCCTGTGTCCATTGCTTACATGTTTCCCCAGACAGATGGTGATTATTTGGTCTGCCTCAAAGTGTTTAACTATAGAATAGGGATCGGACACTCACGTCATCTAAGGGTGGGTGGTCCAAAGTAGGGTAGGTTTGTTTAACCTTTTCGTTCTGCTTTGGGGAGAGTTGTGTTTTTTTTATTGGACACCGGGGAGGGTAGTGTGTTTTTCCATTGATTACACTCTATTGCAGGTTTTACTATTATTTCTGCCTTTTGAGCCAAATATCCTAATTTGCTTGCATGTGCCGCCATTGTTTTGGTTCTTCCCTTATGCACTGCGCTTTTCAGCGTGTTAACTTTTACTACACCACAGGTCAATAAAGTCTACCAGTATAACTCTTGTCTTCCCTCCATCCACCATTCATAGTGACAATAGTGGTATTTGTCCAGATCTGAGACCAGATGCATCATTGCGCATGCAACAGTGAAGACACAGCTCAAAAAGCTCCTATTTTGAAGTTGTTTAGGGGACAATACAATTATCCTACCTAGACTAGCCTACAACACCACAATGCAATGAATAATTGCATTATTGTTTCAAGTGAGTACAAAATTCTTCTCTTGGCTGAAGTGAAAATGGCCTTTGAATAATGCTGTAGAAGTATTGTAAAATGTAATGTATTGGGATTTTAATGTTTCATTTCATTTGGATCAGTTGTGGGTCTACTGTGATAGATATTAGATAAATTACATATTTACCTGGTTTGTTTGGTATTAATTAAAACTTGTTAAGGCGATGGGTTCCCCTACAGGAACTCCATCCCCCCCCATTCAGCTGAAAAGGTGGCGCAGGGAATGCAAAAATATTCTTTAGAAATATTTAACCTCCAGACATTAACAAGTCCAATACCTCAAATGAAAGATAAACACCTTGTTCATCTACCTAGCGTGTCACATTTTTTAAATGGTTTACAGCGAAAACACAACATAATCACTAACCTCTTGAAAATCTTCATCAGATAACAGTCATATGACATGTTACACAGTACATTTATGTTTTGTTTGATAATATGCATTTTATATCCATAAATCTCGGTTTACATTGACGCCCTGTTTAGAACATCCTCCAAAATATCCAGAGGAATTATAGAAAGCTAGGCCAGATAACAGAAATACTCATCATAAACTTTGACTAAAGATACATGTTCTACATATAATTAAAGATACACTGGTTCTTAATGAAACCGCTGTGTCACATTTTTTTTTTACGCTACGGAAAAAGCCTAACATTGCAATAATCTGAGATGGCGCTCAGACATAACAATATTTCTCCTCCATGTTGGAGCCAACAGAAATACAAAACTACAACATAAATATTCCCTTACCTTTGATGATCTTTCATCAGAATGTAGTGCAAGGAGTCCTAGTTCAACAAGAAATCGTTTTGTTTCATAATGTTCAATTCTAGTGTCCAAGTAGCAGCATTTGCTACCACTTTCAGCTCAAATGCCCAAAAAATGACTTCTGGTCCAGGATAACTTTGCATCAAAACTTCCAAATGACATATTACAGGTCGACGAAACTGTTCAAACTAAGTGCAGAATCAATCCCTAACCCTAACCCTATAATCATATAGATCCAATAGCATTCCAACCGGATCATTCGTTTTCATCTGGGGCTGATTGGAACAGCCGAAGCACTCAAACGCAAACGCAAACGCCTCAACTAAATGGAATCCTTTTTCGAAACCAACTACTTTCCTTCCCAATAGGTCAAAATTCACAGCAAATGCTCCATTACACTTTCTACTGAATGAGGACATCTAGTGGAAGACGTAGGAAGTGTTTCCAGATCCATAACTTGTTGGGAAGGGAGGGGGCGATGACGTCAAAGTTGCCCCAACTTTCAGGATTTCAAAACTTGTTTGGAAGATTGCCTGCCCTGTGAGTTCTGTTATACTCACAGACATAATTCAAACGGTTTTAGAAACTTCAGAGTGTTTTCTATCCAATATTAATAATAATATGCATATATTAGCAATTTAGGACAGATTTTGATGCAGTTCACTATGGGCACGCAATTCATCCAAAGTGGAAATACTGCACCCAATCTGTAATTGGTTTTAACAGTTAGCAATTATTAGCAAGACATTTAGGTTCTGTTTAATTCTGTGTTTCTGTAAAGAGATGGTTTCCGCTCTAGCTTCCTGCAGTTAGTCTGCTAGAGATAGCTTGAGCTGACAATGACTTGGTGATAAAAACCTAAAAGCTGGCATTCCATAGACAAGATGTGGTGTGTGTGACCCGAGATAGAGAGAGCCTGGAAGAGTTTAGAATGATGCCTCATTGTCTCATCTTCCTGGCATCTGGTAAACTAAGCCGGGCTGTGGTAAAACACCATGCTTTGTAGATAACCAAGGTGGCTTATGGGATATGGAACCAGTTTGACTAAGCATTTTTAGGTCCTTTATAATATTGCTTTTTTTTCATTTTCATTTAGGCTGCTCAGCTCAACAGTCAAGACTGTATGGCTGACTGGTTAGATTATTGCAATAATTAATCAATATTAAATAAAGATCATTGTTTAAAGAAATGACCAAGTCTCGCTCAGTACTGAATATACACGACACTACTCTGAACAGTTTATAAGGTCTGGAAAGGCAGAGTTGCAGGCCAGTCTGGCTGTATTTTTACTTCTGATACTAAGATGTGCTTCTGTTGCAGATTATCACTCTCCCAAGTTGTCCTGTAATGATGTGGCCACATATGCTCCCTGCAGGCCCAGTTATTCAGGAAAGCGCTCTGCTTCTTCTCCAAGCAGGCTATGCCTTATGCATCTAGAACCTGACGCTTCAATATAGACAAAATATTTGTCTTTTAAGGGAAACTAAGCCGGGCTATGGTAAAACACCATGCTCTGTAGATAACCAAGGTGGCTTATGGGATATGGAACCAGTTTGACTAAGCATTTTTAGGTCCTTTATAATATCGCTTTTTTTTCATTTTCATTTAGGCTGCTCAGCTCAACAGTCAAGACTGTATGACTGACTGGTTAGATTATTGCAATAATTAATCAATATTAAATAAAGATCATTGTTTGAAGAAATGACCAAGTCTCACTCAATACTGAATATACACGACACTACTCTGAACAGTTTATAAGGTCCTGTAATGATGTGGCCACATATGCTCCCTGCAGGCCCAGTTATTCAGGAAAGCGCTCTGCTTATTCTCCAAGCGGGCTATGCCTTATGCATCTAGAACCTGACGCTTCAATATAGACAAAATATTTGTCTTTTAACTTGTAAAATGTAAACTCAGCAAAAAAGAAACTTCCTCTCACTGTCAACTGTGTTTATTTTCAGCAAACTTTACATGTGTAACTATTTGTATGAACATAAGATTCAACAACTGAGACATGAACTGAACAAGTTCCACAGACATGTGACTAACAGAAATGGAATAATGTGTCCCTGAACAAAGGAGGGGTCAAAATTAACAGTAACAGTCAGTATCTGGTGTGGCCACCAGCTTCATTAAGAACTGCAGTGAATCTTCTCCTCATGGACTGCACGAGATGTGCCAGTTCTTGCTGTGAGATGTTACCCCACTCTTCCACCAAGGCACCTGCAAGTTCCTGGACATTTCTGGGGGGAATGGCCCTAGCCCTCATTCTCCGATCCAACAGGTCCCAGACATGCTCAATGGGATTGAGATCCGGGCTCTTTGCTGGCCATGGCAGAACACTGACATCTCTGTCTTGCAGGAAATCACGCACAGAATGAGCAGTATGGCTGGTGGCATTGTCATGCTGGAGTGTCATGTCAGGATGAGCCTGCAGGAAGGGTATCACATGAGGGAGGAGGATGTCTTACCTGTAATGCACAGTGTTGAGATTGCCTGCAATGACAACAATCTCAGTCCGATGATGCTGTGACACACCACCCCAGACCATGACGGACCCTCCACCTCCAAATCGATCCCGATCCAGAGTACAGGTAACACTCATTCCTTTGAAGATAAATGCTAATCTGACCATCACCCCTGTGAGACAAAACTGCAACTCGTCAGTGAAGAGCACTTTTTGCCAGTCCTGCCTTTCTGGTGAGGACTTACTGCCTTTACAACAGGCCTACAATCCCTCAGTTCAGCCTCTCTCAGCCTATTGCAGACAGTCTGAGCACTGATGGAGGAATTGTGCTTTCCTGGTGTAACTCAGGCAGTTGTAGTTGCCATCCTGTGCCTGTCTGGCAGGTGTGATGTTCGCATGTACCGGTCCTGTACAGGTGTTGTTATTCCTCCTTGCAGCATGCCTAAGGTAAGTTCACGCAGATGAGCAGGGACCTTGCGCATTTTTCTTTTGGTGTTTTTCAGAATCACTAGAAAGGCCTCTTTAGTGTCCTAAGTTTTCATAACTGTGATCTTAATTGCCTACTGTCTGTAGGCTGTTAGTGTTTAAAGTGTTTAAACCCTTTACAATGAAGATCTGTGAAGTTATTATCAAATTATCTTTGAAAGACAGGGTCCTGATAAAGGAACGTTTCTTTTTTTGCTGAATTTAAAACCTTTTATATGTGGAATAAAGACAACCATTCACAATGTTTTCATTTGGTTAGGTTGTTTCAAAAACCTTCTGTAGACATCGGCACGTTAGTCCACAATATATTTCCAGCATCCTCAAAATGGCTTGACATTAACCAGGTTTCCATCCAACCTTTTTATGCAAGTAAAGTACGTTGGACAAAAATGTCACGACGTCATTGGAAAGATGCAGTTTATTAGGATGCAGTTTAAATAAATTATGATGAACTTCAAAGGATGCTGAAAGTGCACGGTGAGGAGTTTGATGCTCCTTTCAATAAATATTGAAGGCCTTATTCTGGTGACATGATAATAATGATGATGCTTAATCTCGTTCTTTTGTCCATAAAAATCCATCATTTAGACTTTACCTGCACTGTATCGCCGAGCAGTTAACTAGAACTCGCGTGCCAATACCAGAATGAGCACATTTGCTATACCTTCTCAAAATGTTTTGTGACAAAACCATCAGTAGGCCAAGAGTTGAAAAAGCAATGGAAACCCATTTAACCTTTTCTAATTATATTTATTTTGTAATTGTACCCCCTTTTTCTCCCCAATTTCATGATATCCAACTGCGATCTAATCTTGTCTCATCGCTGCAACTCCCCAACAGGCTCGATCATGACCCGCCAGGCCGCGCTGCTTTTTAGCACCCTCTCACATAACCAGGAAACCAGCCGTACCAATGTGTCGGAGGAAACACTGTTCAACTGATGACAACTTGCAGTTGCCCGGCCCACCACAAGGACTCGCTAGAGCATGATAAGCCAAGGGAAGCCCCCTGGTCAAACCCTCCCCTAACCCGGATGATGCTGGGCCAATTGTGCGCCACCCTATTGGACTCCCAGTCATGGCCGGATCGACTCCCAGACTGTAGTGACCCCTCAACACTGCGATGCAGTGCCTTAGACCGCTGCACCACTCAGGAGGCAAAACCCATTAACTTGTATTATTTTAGTTATTTTTATGTGCACTACATCTTTACGCACAGACTTTTATCTGCAACAAGTACATTTCATGCGCATATTGTTTTAACAGATTGTTCGCATGAAAATCTGTTGCCAATTGGATGGAATCCTAGCTATAGACACGTTACTTAGCTAACTAGCTCGCTAGTGTACTACATTTGTTTATCTAAACCAAGATCTAGCCTAGCTAGCTTTCATAATATGCTGGCTCGACATTCCAAAGCATATCAATGTAATTAGCCAGCTGCTATCTGGTGATTTGATTTGTAACTTCGGCTTCTGGAATCTTACTAAAATCTACTGAACTTACCATGACTCCATGATGAGCAAATAAATATACTGGAGCTAGGCATAAACATGGTCTGTGTCTTGTTGTCATAGTTGGTGTGTTTACAAGTAGGCTACATGTTTTGTATTATGGAGGCTTAGATGATTGTTCATGCAAGGTTTGAAGTCTAAATTGGAGAACAATAGGTATTAGTAAGGATTGGATGGTGTGGGTGACTGACTGGTGTCTGTTGGGGGCAGAGGAGGCTGGTGGAAGGAGCTATTTGAGGATGGGCTCATTGTAATGGCTGGAAAGGAATATATGGAACAGACTCAAACATGTGGATACCTTATGTTTGATGTGTTTGACGTTCCATTTATTCCATTCCAGCTATAGCTCCACCCAGCAGCCTACAGCAGCCTCCTCTGGTTAGACATGGGTATTGTGTGTCAAGGTTAGTGTGCATGATGTATTGACATGAGGGGGGTGAGTGGATAGAGTACCTCGTTTGAGTGTCTATACAAAGTATAAAGTAAAATCAAATAAAAGTTTATTTGTCACGTGTGCCGAACACAACAGACCTTTCAGTGAAATGCTTACTTATATATAGGGTCAAAACAATAGTGCAAAAAAAAGGTGTGTGTGTGTGTGTGTGTGTGTGTGTGTGTGTGTGTGTGTGTGTGTGTGTGTGTGTGTGTGTGTGTGTGTGTGTGTGTGTGTGTGTGTGTGTGTGTGTGTGTGTGTGTGTAAGTAAAGAAATTAAACAACAGTAAAAAAACATTTGAAAATAACAGTAGCAAGGCTATATACAGACACCGGTTAGTCAGGCTTATTGAGGTAGTATGTACATGTAGGTATGGATAAAGTGACTATGCATATATGCTGAACAGAGAGTAGCAGTAGCGTAAAAAGAGGGGTTGGTGGGTGATGGGACACAATGCAGACAGCCCGGTTAGCCAATGTGCGGTGCACTAGTTGGTCGGGCCTATTGAGGTAGTATGTACATGAATGTATAGTTAAAGTGACTATGCATATATGATAAACAGAGAGTAGCAGCAGTGTAAAAGAGGGGTTGAGGGGGGAGGCATACAATGCAAATAGTCCAGGTAACCATTTGGTTACCTGTTCAGGAGTCTTATGGCTTGGGGTAAAAACTGTTGAGAAGCCTTTTTGTCCTAGACTTTGCACTCCGGTACCGCTTGCTATGCAGTAGTAGAGGGAACAGTCTATGACTGGGGTGGCTGAGGTCTTTGACAATTTTTAGAGCCTTCCTCTGACACCGCCTGGTGTAGAGGTCCTGGATGGCAGGCAGCTTCGCCCCAGTGTCATGACGTTGGCCTGGGGGTAAGGTTTATGACCCCCCCCATAAATACCTTTCTCCTTTCCCTCTCTCTTGACTCAACAGAGGGGCTCTTGAATAGCCTTTGTTAAACAGAGATTCTGGGAACATCAGAAAATGGGGGAAAATTAACTTCTTGGAACTCTAGGGGCGCAATTTCATTTTTGGATGAAAAACGTTCCCGTTTTAAACAAGATATTTTGTCACAAAAAGATGCTCGACTATGCATATAATTGCTACTGTTCGAAAGAAAACACTCTGACGTGTCCAGAAATACAAAGATCTTCTCTGAACGTGAGCTTCAGGCAAAACCAAGATGAGATGGCATCCAGGAAATGACAAGGATTTTTGAGGCTCTGTTTGTCATGATCTCCTTATATGGCTGTGAACGCAAGAGGAATGAATCAACCCTCTCTGTCGTTTCCCCAAGGTGTCTGCAGCATTGTGACGTATTTGTAGGCAGATCATTGGAAGATTGACCATAAGAGACCACATTTACCACGTGTCCGCCCGGTGTCCTGCGCCGAAATTGGTGCGCAAAGTCACCTGCCAGTATTTTTCCAAGGAATACAGAGAGAAGCAAGCTTCCACGAACTGCATGTCAATGAAGAGATATGTGAAAAAACACCTTGAGGACTGATTCCAAACAACGTTTGCCATGTTTCCGTCGATATTATGTAGTTAATCCGGAAAAGGTTTTACGTTGTAGGTGACTGCATTTTCGGTTGTTTCAGTAGCCAGGCGCAATGTAGAAAACGGAACGATTTCTCCTACACACAGACGCTTTCAGGAAACACTGGGGTATGTGACTGAGAGCCTCCTCATTGAAAACATCAGAAGCTCTTCAAAGGTAAATGATTTTATTTATTTGGTTATCTGGCTTTTGTGAAAATGTTGCCTATAAAAATGCTATGCTAGCTTTGCATACTTTACACAAATTAGTCCATTTCTATGGTTCAAAAGCATATGTTGAAAATCTGAGATGACAGTGTTGTTAAGAAAAGGCTAAGCTTGAGAGCAAACGCATTATTTTAATTTTATTTGCGATTTTCAGAAATCGTTAACGTTGCGTTATGCTAATAAGCCTGAGGCTTTAGTCACGATCCCGGATCCGGGATGGGGAGTTTCAAGAGGTTTTAACCATATTTTGGTAATCCAACCAGTTGAACATATGCGTTGGTACTTAATGAATATGATGTCCGTTCGGTTGTCATTGGAGACATTCTCATCAATGATAGAATGACATAAACGGTACAGTGGAAAGTCTACACATTATAATTATCAGATTCACATGGAATTGTTGTGCAATTTAAATATTAAATTGTTTGAATATGAAATTATTTGGGAGGGGATGAAATGTGATTTTAGCTTCTAAAATGTGAGAATTGTGTGAATTAGGCCCGACTCAGTTGCCCGCCCACGTGAAGAGGCATTGGTTATGAACTATGAAACACGCCCTCCTCTCCCTTCCTAGAAAGCCTTGACGACAATATAACTTTCTGTTCCAGGTACATTAGGAAGACGATCCGATGTCAGAAGGGTTCAGATAATAACTACAGAACAAAGCCAACCTTAGCGTGAGCTTTGGTTGCGAATGGTTTGAGCTTTGAATTCTTATTCACTACAGAAGTGATACCTCCAAGCAGTTGAGTTAGCAACAGCAGCTGCAAACGTGGGCTAGGAATGAACAGACAGAGTATCCCACAACGACGTTACTACAACTTATCCAATTTACCACCAGGGACATTCTTCAAAAGACAAAGGACTCTGTTGGGCAACACGGCCTTCCATCTACCACCAACTTAACGAAGCGCAGCTCAGAGTAAATATTTATTGCATTTTCCTTTTCCAAATGGGCGGTAATTTAGAATGCATAAGATTCTGTATTTACGATAGAGTATTTGACTACCGCCCGATAGAGACATCGTTTCTCCCTTTGTTCTTCAGTCTTTCCGCTCTTTCACTCAAACCCAACCCCCCTTTTCTTTGGGTAACCAGCTGTCATATCTGTTCCATCCGCTAGGAACGTTTTCCTTTATGATGTAATTTGTAATCAAGGTATGATTCATTCTGTGTATATGTAATTCTGTGTGATTAGTTAGGTATTTAGTAAATAAGTGGCCTCCCCCTGTTGTGTCATCTGCAAACTTAATGATGATGTTGGAGTCGTGCCTGGCCATGGGTGAACAGGGAGTACAGGAAGGGACTGAGCACACACACCTGGGGAGCTCCAGTGTTGAGGATCAGCGTGGCAAATGTGTTGCTACCTACCATCACCACCTGGGTGCAGCCCGTCAGGAAGTCAAGGATCCAGTTGCAGAGGGTGGTGTTTAATCCCAGGTTCCTTAGCATAGTGATGAGCTTTGAGGGTGCTATGGTGTTGAACGCTGAGCTGTAGTCAATGAATAGCATTCTCACAAAGGTGTTCCTTCTGTCCAGGTGGGAAAGGGCAGTGTGGAGTGCAATAGAGATTGCATCATCTGTGGATATGTTTGGGCGGTATGCAAATTGGAGTGGGTCTAGGGTTTCTGGGATGATGGTGTAGATGTGAGCCATTACCAGCCTTTCAAAGCAGACACCCAGGTAGTGATGGACTACACTGAACTCCACTGCCAGACACCCAGGTAGTGATGGACTGCACTGAACTCCACTGCCAGACACCGAGGTAGTGATGGACAACACTGAACTCCGCTGCCAGACGCCCAGGTAGTGATGGACTGCACTGAACTCCACTGCCAGACACCCAGGTAGTGATGGACTGCACTGAACTCCGCTGCCAGACACCCAGGTAGTGATGGACTGCACTGAACTCCGCCCCGCGAGACACCCAGGTAGTGATGGACTGCACTGAACTCCACTCCCAGACACCCAGGTAGTGATGGACTGCACTGAACTGCACTGCCAGACACCATCTTCACTACTACTGCAGAGTGAGTTGTTTTCTTCCTATAAGTCACACTGTACCTTTAAGGGCATTTTGGGAACGGCACCACATGGAGCTGTCACTTTTGTATTATCGTTGCATGCTGGATCTATGAGTGACAAAGAGATCTTCAAGCAGTCTGGAATTATATCCTTACTCACCCCTGACATGGCCATTTTGGTGGATAAGGGCTTTCAACAAGACAAAATATGTGTTATGTGTTAGTGTAGCAACAGGCCGCCAGCTCCACTATCCTTAGTCTGCCACGCATCCTTGTCTTTGAAGGGTAAAGAGTAGTACTACTAGGAACTGCTAGTGGAGCTAGCGGCATTGTACCCCTCTCTCTCTATCCTCTTCATCTCACTTCTTTCTTGTCTTTCTCTATAGGTTCCCCACTCCATTTTTGTTTCATTTTTTTCTCTTTTACGGGTTGAGGAGTGGGCTACTAGGGCATCTGTTCCTTTCCAGTTTCTATTTGTCCTCCTCTTCTCTCTGATCTTCCCTTCTTCTCACTAGGCTCCCCACTCTGTTTTGCTTGTTAGTTAGTCTGCCAAGAAGATGATAATAGTTCATGTGTTAGCGTGTTGTGTTGTTGAAAGCTCACCGCATTGTTGGGTTGGCACTATTTAGAATCACAGTATGGGGTCGTTCATCCTTTGGTTCTGTTCTGTGTTGTTGTTTTTGGGTGCGACATGTTGTGTACAGCATGATCATAACTAATTGCTTTGTATTGTCTTCTCAAAGAGACCACAAATAATTTCTCTCCAGATCCTGTTGTATCATAGCAACAAGAAACAATCACTGGGCAGATAGTGAGATACAGACGTCAAAGAAAGAACCACTCTAATATAAGATCATTTGACACAAGGTCTGTAAAAACATCAGGGGTAACACGCCATGTGGAGACTGGAAAATCATTTGGAGTTTCAACCAATAACAGTACTATGAAGACATAGAGAGAGTGCAAAGTGTTTCAATGTAATATCCTCCTGACATGGACCATGGTTTATAATGTCAAGGAATCATTTGTTCAATGCTGCTGCAACGATGCCCCCTGGTTGTGATGTTGAGAACATGCATGCAGTTTGTTTTATTATTTTTTTTTATTTCCCCTTTAGTGAACAAGTTCTCATTTACAAACTGCGACCTGGTCAAGATAAAAAACAGAAGAGTGACAAAGAATAACACAGAGTTACACATAGGATAAACAAACATACAGTCAATAACACAACAGAAAAATCTACATACATTGTGTGCAAATGGAGTAAGGAGGTAAAATAGGCCATAGTAGTGAAGTAATTACAATTTAGCAAAATAACACTGAAGTGATAGATGTGCAGATGATGATATGCAAGTAGAAATACTGGTGTGCAAAAGAGCAAAAAGTAAATAAAAACAATATGTGGATGAGGTAGGTAGTTGGGTGGGCTATTTACAGATGGGCTGTGTACCATTGCAGCGATCGGTAAGCTGCTCAGATAGCTGATGTTAAAAATTAGTGAGGGAGATATAAGTCTCCAACTTCAGCGATTTTTGCAATTCGTTCCAGTCATTGGCAGCAGAGAACTGTAAGGAAAGGTGGCCAAAGGGCTGTTGGCTTTGGGGGTGACCAGTGAGATATGGGTGGGTGTTGTTATGGTGACCAGTGAGCTGAGATAAGGCGGAGCTTTACCTCGCAAAGACTTATAGATGACCTGGGGCCAGTGGGTCTGGCGACGAATATGTAGCGAGGACCAGCCGACGAGAGCATACAAGTCACAGTGGTGGGTAGTATATGGGGCTTTGGTGACAAAGCAGATGGCACTGTGATAGACTGCATCCAGTTTGCTGAGTAGGGTGTTGGAGGCTATTTTGTAAATGACATTGCCAAAGTCGAGGATCGGTAGGATACTCAGTTTTACGACTGTATGTTTGGCAGCATGAGTGAAGGATGCTTTGTTTGCGAAATAGGAAGCTGATTCTAGATTTAATTTTGGATTGGAGATGCTTAATATAAGTTTGGAAGGAGAGTTTACAGTCTAGCCAGACACCTAGGTATTTGTGGATGTCCACATATTCTAAGTCTGAGCCGTCCAGGGTGTTGATGCTAGTAGGGGGGGAGGGTGCAGCGATCGGTTGAAGAGTATGCATTTAGTTTTACTAGCGTTTAAGATCAGTTGGAGGCCATGGAAGGAGTGTTGTATGACATTGAACCTCGTTTGGAGGTTTGTTATCACAGTGTCCAAAGAAGAGCCAGATGTATACAGAATGGTGTCGTCTGCGTAAAAGTGGATCAAGGAATCACCAGCAGCAAGAGCGACACCATTGATATATACAGAGAAAAGAGTCAGCCTGAGAATTGAACCCTGTGGTACCCCTATAGAGACTGCCAGAGGTCCGGACAAAAGGCCCTCCGATTTGACACACTGAACTCTATCTGAGACGTAGTTGGTGAACCAGGCGAGGCAGTCATTTGAGAAACCAAGGCTGTTGAGGCTGTAAGAATGTGATTGCCTTGTTGTTCTTTAAAAGTACTTTCTTCACCATCTTAAATAAGCATGCCCCTTTCAAAAAATGTAGAACTAAGAACAGATATCACCCTTGGTTCATTCCAGACGTGACTGCCCTCAACCAGCACAAAAAAAGAGAGGTTGCATCTCTGGAGGCACTAGTTATGCTCGGTGAGGTCAGCCCATGTGTGGGAGGTGGGACAAAAGAGGTATCTGAGGCATGTTGAGCAGGGCTAGGGGCTCCGCAGTAAAATAAAACAATGATAACTACCCTAAACAACAGTATGCAAGGCATTTTGACATTAGAGAGAGACATAAAGCGAGGCATAAAGCAATCACAGGTGTTGATTGGGAGAGCTAGCTAAGACAACAGGTAAGACAGCAACAGCTAATCAGCTAAGACAACAACCATAGGTAAAATGGCGATGAATGGGCAGAGAGGGTCAGTTAACTACACACAGGGCCTGAGTTCGAGGACGGGGCAGACAGATAAACAAAACAAACAAAGTGGAGTACCGTGATTAATGAACAGTCCAGCAGGCATCAGCTATGTAGCCAGGGGATCATAGGGTCCAGTGAACAGCAATAGATGAAACAGGGAAGTTGTTGCTACGCTAGCAAGCGGGAGACACAGCGTTCATAAAGTAGCAGGCCGGGGCTAGCAGAAGCGTCTTCATCGACGTCCGACAAAGGCCCGGTTGAGGGCACATCGGCACTTTCACTCCTTGTTCTAATCACAACCCATGTCACAAGTAACCACTTACACATATGGACATGACTCATCCTAGTTTAAGCTACATTTATATATGTATATATATATATCTGTTCATGATGGTGTGTGTGTGTTGCTAATGCAACTTGAATCTAAACAAATTTCTCCTCTACCTCTCTGCTATTCCCTCTATACCCTTCTTCATGACATGAAGATATGGGTCCATTGTCTCTGTCAGGCAGAACCTTCCTTATATGACTTAATGCTCGTCAGGTGCTGTGACCCGAACTCCATGGAAACCTGAGTGTTCTGAATTGAAACATTTCTAAGGGGGGGGCCAGTAGGCACTCCAGATTATTTCTAAGGGGGAGCAGTAGGCACTCCAGATCATTTCTAAGGGGGGAGGCAGATAGGGACTCCAGATCAGGAGCAGTAGGCACTCCAGATCATTTCTAAGGGGGGAGCAGTAGGCACTCTAGATCATTTCTAAGGGGGAGCAGTAGGCACTCCAGATTATTTCTAAGGGGGAGCAGTAGGGACAGATAATTTCTAAGGGGGAGCAGTAGGGACTCTAGATCATTTCTAAGGGGGAGCAGTAGGGACAGATAATTTCTCAGTAGGCAGATCATTTCTAAGGGGGAGCAGTAGGCACTCCAGATTATTTCTAAGGGGGGAGCAGTAGGGACTCCAGATAATTTCTAAGGGGGGAGCAGTAGGCACTCCAGATAATTTCTAAAGGGGGAGCAGTAGGCACTCCAGATATTTCTAAGGGGGAGCACTCCAGATCATTTTCTAAGGGGGGAGCAGTAGGCACTTTCCAGATCATTTCTAAGGGGGAGCAGTAGGCACTCCAGATAATTTCTAAGGGGGAGCAGTAGGCACTCCAGATCATTTCTAAGGGGGGATCAGATTTCTAAGGGGGAGCAGTAGGGACTCCAGATCATTTCTAAGGGGGAGCAGTAGGGACTCCAGATAATTTCTAAGGGGGAGCACTCCAGATCATTTCTAAGGGGGAGCAGTAGGCACACTTTCTAGATCATTTCTAAGGGGGAGCAGTAGGCACTCCAGATCATTTCTAAGGGGGAGCAGTAGGGACTCCAGATAGGGGGACTCACAGATCATTTCTAAGCAGGGGGGAGCAGTAGGCACTCCAGATCATTTCTAAGGGGGAGCAGTAGGCACTCCAGATCATTTCTAAGGGCACTCCAGATCATTTCTAAGGGGGAGCAGTAGGCACTCCAGATCATTTCTAAGGGGGAGCAGTAGGGACTTTCTCATTTCTAAGGGGGAGCAGTAGGCACTCTAGATCATTTCTAAGGGGGAGCAGATCCAGATCATTTCTAAGGGGGAGCAGTAGGGACTCCAGATCATTTCTAAGGGGGAGCAGTAGGGACTCCAGATCATTTCTAAGGGGGGAGCTCACTCCAGATCATTTCTAAGGGGGAGCAGTAGGCACTCTAGATCATTTCTAAGGGGGAGCAGTAGGGACTCCAGATCATTTCTAAGGGGGGAGCAGTAGGGACTCCAGATCATTTCTAAGGGGGCAGTAGGCACTCCAGATCATTTCTAAGGGGGAGCAGTAGGGACTCCAGATCATTTCTAAGGGGGAGCACTCCAGATCATTTCTAAGGGGGAGCAGTAGGCACTCCAGATCATTTCTAAGGGGGAGCAGTAGGCACTCCAGATCATTTCTAAGGGGGAGCAGTAGGCACTCCAGATCATTTCTAAGGGGGAGCAGTAGGCACTCCAGATCATTTCTAAGGGGGAGCAGTAGGCACTCCAGATCATTTCTAAGGGGGAGCAGATCAGGGACAGATCATTTCTAAGGGGGAGCACTCCAGATCATTTCTAAGGGGGGAGCAGTAGGCACTAATTTCTAAGGGGGAGCAGTAGGCACTCCAGATCATTTCTAAGGGGAGCAGTAGGCACTCTAGATCATTTCTAAAGGGGGAGCAGTAGGCACTCCAGATCATTTCTAAGGGGGGAGCAGTAGGCACTCCAGATCATTTCTAAGGGGGGAGCAGTAGGCACTCCAGATCATTTCTAAGGGGGGAGCAGTAGGCACTCCAGATCATTTCTAAAGGGGGAGCAGTAGGCACTCCAGATCATTTCTAAGGGGGGAGCAGTAGGGACTCCAGATCATTTCTAAGGGGGGAGCAGTAGGGACTCCAGATAGGGGGAGCAGTAGGCACTCCAGATCATTTCTAAGGGGGAGCAGTAGGCACTCCAGATCATTTCTAAGGGGGGAGCAGTAGGGACTCCAGATCATTTCTAAGGGGGAGGGGGACTCCAGATCAGTAGGGACTCCAGATCATTTCTAAGGGGGAGCAGTAGGGACTCCAGATCATTTCTAGGGGGAGCATCATTTTTCTAAGGGGGAGCAGTAGGCACTCTAGATCATTTCTAAAGGGGAGCAGTAGGGACTCCAGATCATTTCTAAGGGGGGAGCAGTAGGCACTCCAGATCATTTCTAAGGGGGAGCAGTAGGGACTCCAGATCATTTCTAAGGGGGGAGCAGTAGGCACTCCAGATCATTTCTAAGGGGGGAGCAGTAGGCACTCCAGATCATTTCTAAGGGGGGAGCAGTAGGGACTCCAGATCATTTCTAAGGGGGGAGCAGTAGGGACTCCAGATAATTTCTAAGGGGGGAGCAGTAGGCACTCCAGATCATTTCTAAGGGGGAGCAGTAGGCACTCCAGATTATTTCTAAGGGGGAGCAGTAGGGACTCCAGATCATTTCTAAGGGGGGAGCAGTAGGCACTCCAGATCATTTCTAAGGGGGAGCAGTAGGCACTCCAGATCATTTCTAAGGGGGAGCAGTAGGCACATTTCTAAGGGGGAGCAGATCATTTCTAAGGGGGAGCAGTAGGCACTCCAGATCATTTCTAAGGGGGAGCAGTAGGCACTCCAGATCATTTCTAAGGGGGAGCAGTAGGCACTCCAGATCATTTCTAAGGGGGGAGCAGTAGGCACTCCAGATCATTTCTAAGGGGGGAGCAGTAGGGACTCCAGATCATTTCTAAGGGGGAGCAGTAGGCACTCTAGATCATTTCTAAGTAGGCACTCCTAGATCATTTCTAAGGGGGAGCAGTAGGGACTCCAGATTATTTCTAAGGGGGAGCAGTAGGGACTCCAGATATCAGATTTCTAAGGGGGAGCAGTAGGCACTCCAGATCATTTCTAAGGGGGAGCAGTAGGCACTCAGATCATTTCTAGGGGGATCACTCCAGATCATTTCTAAGGGGGAGCAGTAGGGACTCCAGATCATTTCTAAGGGGGAGCAGTAGGCACTCCAGATCATTTCTAAGGGGGAGCAGTAGGCACTCCAGATCATTTCTAAGGGGGAGCAGTAGGCACTCCAGATCATTTCTAAAGGGGGATCATTTCTAAGGCAGTAGGCACTCCAGATCATTTCTAAGGGGGAGCAGTAGGCACTCCAGATCATTTCTAAGGGGGAGAGCAGTAGGCACTCCAGATCATTTCTAAGGGGGAGCAGTAGGGGGACTCTCAGATCATTTCTAAGGGGGAGCAGTAGGGATAATTTCTAAGAGCAGTAGGCACTCCAGATCATTTCTAAGGGGGGAGCAGGGATCATTTCTAAGGGGGAGCAGTAGGCACTCCAGATCATTTCTAAGGGGGAGCAGTAGGCACTCCAGATCATTTCTAAGGGGGAGCAGTAGGCACTCCAGATCATTTCTAAGGGGGAGCAGTAGGCACTCCATTTCTAAGATCATTTCTAAGGGGGAGCAGTAGGCACTCCAGATCATTTCTAAGGGGGGAGCAGTAGGCACTCCAGATCATTTCTAAGGGGGAGCAGTAGGCACTCCAGATAATTTCTAAGGGGGGAGCAGTAGGGACTCCAGATCATTTCTAAGGGGGAGCAGTAGGCACTCCAGATTATTTCTAAGGGGGGAGCAGTAGGGACTCCAGATCATTTCTAAGGGGGGAGCAGTAGGGACTCCAGATCATTTCTAAGGGGGGAGCAGTAGGCACTCCAGATCATTTCTAAGGGGGGAGCAGTAGGCACTCCAGATCATTTCTAAGGGGGAGCAGTAGGCACTCCAGATCATTTCTAAGCACATTCAAATAAAATAAAATGTCTTCCATTAGTATCTATCAACTAATATTCACTCCACCAATGATATTATATTCACTATGACAGTATATG
The DNA here is from genome assembly GCF_036934945.1 of Oncorhynchus masou masou. NCBI lineage: Eukaryota > Metazoa > Chordata > Actinopteri > Salmoniformes > Salmonidae > Oncorhynchus > Oncorhynchus masou. The sequence continues at coordinate 35,254,876 of NC_088221.1, read as the reverse complement.
ATATACCATAGACAGGTATGTCCATAACCAAAGATAGCAGTACATATTGATAAATTGACTACCCTTTCTCTTGTGTAAATTGTCCATGGTGTGTAATTGCTCTACAGTAGTGTTATTGATGACAAGACTGTGGACTGATGATGTTTGTTGGTGCTGTCTGTTCATGGGTCTTAGCCATAAAGACAGGTAGGTTATGGTTGCCATTGTGCATAATTTATTAAAATTACAACTTAACAGGTAAAGAAGTATTCTTCGATAACCTATGCAGATAAATAGACATATGTTTTACATAGAATTAGGCATAATGATTATGGCTCCAGAATGCAGGAAACATCTGTTTCAGGTGTTTGAAAAACACTCCATCCTCTCATACTTTGTGCCCCATGACACCCCTGGCAGTGACACTTAGGATACACAGTGAAACCACACTACGTCACTGTGAAGCAAGTCCTCTTCTCCAACACCTAAGCAGAGTATCGTACGGTCCTTTCTGAAGGCTATCTTTGGGGAGAGCCACCAGACCCTGAAAAACATCAAACTAAAATTCCACCATGCTGACTGAATATATTTCAAAGTCTGTCTGTGACGATGGAATAAATATTCAAATGTTCTTCTCTCTCAGATGTCGATGACAGCAATCTGTCTCGCTCGCTCTCTCTGTCTGTCTCTGTTTTCTCTTTCTAATTTCTTCCATGTCTCCCAGCAGCCATCAATCTGTTTGAGTGCATAATACAGCTGTCCGATTTTTAAATGGTTCTAGATGGTGGTTCTCTAGCGTTATGTCTAACCTTACCTAATCATAACTCTTTCTCAAACCTCTCCTAATTCCTAACAGTTTACAAGTTTAACAAATGTAATATGTTGACCACACTTAATTCTCTATCTCTAAGATATAATCTCCATCTGTATTACTCTTCAACCCCACGTCTAGGAGCACTATGCTTCTCTAGGCAAAGCAGTGGATTCCATAAACATGTAAATAGTGAAACTTTAAAAAAAGTTATCCTGAAGCTATACTAAATCTATGTACACATCACCAAATAATTGATCCAAACACACTGTTTTGCAATGAAGGTCTACAGTAGCCTCAACAGCACTCTGTAGGGTAGCACCATGGTGTGGCTTGAGGACAACTAGATTCCATCCTCTTCTGAGTACATTGACTTCAATACAAAACTTAGGAGGCTCATGGTTCTCATCCCCTTCCATAGACTTACACAGTAATTAAGATGCTTCCAGAGCTTTCAGGGCAGCATGAACTGACATGTTGTCCACCCAATCAAAGGATCAGAAGAATTAATCTAGTACTGAAAGCATAAGCTTCAGCTAGCTAGCATTGCAGTGCATACAATGTGGTGAATAGTTGACTCAAAGAGAGAGAAAGACAATAGTTGAACAGTTTTGAACAAGTTAATTTCTTTAAAAATGAAGGTGAAGCAAGAGAAAGGGAGCTATATTTATTTTCACTTTCACTACAGCTAGCTAGTTTAGCCTACTCAAACACCCGTCTCAAACAGAGAGGGATGCTATGTTAGCTAGTTGGCTATGAGTATCCAACACTGGAACTCTTCAAAGTCAAGGTAAGCTTTTGGTTTTATTAATTTATTGCCAGCCGGGCCCGCCAATGTAACTGTTAAACTGTTTGCTGACTGTACACTGTACTGCATTACTGTAGCGGGTTTACTAATGCCTTAGTTCTAGAAGCTATGTTGACTATGAGACATTAGCAATGGTGACTATGATATAGGCTAGGTGTAGCAGTTAGCAGATATAATATAAAGGTTTGGCTTGGAAAGGTTTTTTCGCCTGGTTACAGACAGCTGATATGTTGTGCACTGAAGTCCACAAGCGAAGAGAAAAGATGAGAGGAGGAGAGTGCGCAGCTGCAAGAAGGAATAATACCACAAGCAAAGTGTTCATGCTGTTTGTATGTGGCTGCTATGAAAGTGAACTGTGTTTGCGTGTGGTCTTAGGTGTATTCATTCTGCCGATTCTGTTGAAAAATGTTTTTTAAACCGAAGCAAACCTAAAGAATCCGGGATGAACATACATGAATGTATCCATTAGAAACTCTTGGACTAATGATTACACCCTAGATCAGCTAGATGCAGGCAAGTGTGTGCAAGGCATTATTGAATCTGTCACTGTCTGTCATCTTGATTAATTACATTTTTCTCTCAACCTGTGCACCTACATTGTAAACTTTTATTCATAGGCTAGGTTGTAGCAACCTCATGATGGGTATAGAGAACATTTGAGTATGAGTCTGAGTAGCCTAAACCTATCGATGTTACATTTAGCTGGGTGAATGGAATATGAATGACAGGCATCCAATTTGCTATAATAGTAATAAGGCCATGCTCACAAAAACAATAATCGTCCTTAAACGTCACCAACTGCCAATGAGGGGAAGGTAAGTATGGATGATTTTCTCTCAGAGGCCGACACATTACCTCATCCATCCCCAGAGTGTGTCACAGCCTGGCCCTGCATGGTGGCGATGGACCTCCCTTTTTTCTCTCCTCCCTGACTGGCTGACACAGATTGCCTCACCCTGTCACTCCCCTCTTGTCCTCTTCTCTCCTGACACCTCCCCCCTCTCCTCCTCTCCTCCTTTCCTATCCTCCCTAAATGTTTGACACAGATAGAATCACCCCCTCACTGCCCTCCCCTCCTCGATCCTGTATACCACCTCGCCTCCTCACCCTCAGCTCTCCTCCTTGTCATTCTCATCCTCATACTATTCCTCTTCCATTCCCCTCCTCCTCCTCCCTTCCCCCTCTGCCTCTTCTTCCCCTCCTTTGCTTCTTTTCCCAGAGTGTGTGACAGAGATTACATCATCCTCTTACTCCCCCCCCACCTACCCCTTTGCCTCCTCCCTCGTCATCTCCAGAAGGTTGGCCTTTGACAGGACGAGTGAAGATAAGGGTGTGGGGGTGGCCGCCCGACCATCCTGGACACACACACACACACACACACACACACACACACACACACACACACACACACACACACACACACACACACACACACACACACACAAACACAGCATCTCCGAGGTCAGAGAGGCTAATTGGTTTGTGCACATCTGTGACAGATCATTAGCCATCACAACGGCTACGGTGAAGCGACTGCTCTCTCTGTGGCCAAAGGAAATAGCAATAGATTGTGTAAATTGAAAGTTGGAGCCAACACAAATCACAATGTTTGGGGCAATCTGCATCGGTCTGTTGTCTTTAGGAGTTTTCCAGACATTCTATTTTCAGTGTTTTTGTTTGTGTTAAATCCCGTTGCAGGCTCTGGGAAGGGTTACTGCTATGGAACAGTGGGACAATATGCTTTGTTGAATTGTTATAAAATTGTGCAGGGTGTAGCTAGGCTACCGTAGCTCTCCTTCAAATCAAACATTTTAAGATGGAATATTTTCTTTACTTCTATCTATGTGTAACAGCATTTATTCAGAGAACAGGTTGATGAAAACTGTTGAACTGTAACAAAACATAGGAGGTATTAGACAGGAACATGTGTCCCTCTCCTTGCAGATACATCAAAGATAAATGAAGATTGATCCCTAACCTTCCTTCTACAAATTGATTCAACTGACAAACAACAACAATGCCTGCTCTGATGATTTACTGCAGACTAATCCTGGGTGTTGTCTGTGTCAATGTTGTGGCACCTGTACCAACGGAATTACATTTTTTTTATCACTTTGGTGAATGTGGTACATTTTCAGAACTTTTCAGAACTCTAAGCTCTGCACATTCTTAATTGACTGGGTACAACAAACAAATTCATAAATTCACTTGTTTACTGCACCAAATCACTATTTTGGGACGGCAGGGTAGCCTAGTGGTTAGAGCGTTAGACTAGTAACCGGAAGGTTACAAGTTTAAATCCCCGAGCTGACAAGGTTCAAATCTGTTATTCTGCCCCTGAACAGGCAGTTAACCCACTGTTACTAGGCCGTCATTGAAAATAAGAATTTGTTCTTAACTGACTTGCCTAGTTAAATAAAGGTAAAAAATAACATTTGGAGACAAATTCAATCTAACTATCTGCTTTTCAAAATGTGACATTAACATGATTTTTTTTGCCATTTGTTTCACAGTACAATTAACTGTTACTGAATCAAACTGATCAAAACTGATAACCACAATGATGTAGTGCCTAGTTAGCATATATACGGTAGTTTCATAACTGCTTAACACTAAATTCTATATTTGTAAATGTATCAATTTGACAAAAATTTATGTTGGAAGGAAAAACCAAATCACTACATCATCATTCTCCATCGACCAGTGTGCTTCAACAGGACAAAGTGGAAAGAGTCACTTTATGTGCTACCATTTGAAATTATAGTGTAGTGTACAATGCACTGCCATGGGGGGGTGCAACTCAAAATTTTGTGATATATAATATATATTCAGTGTATATTTACCATGTACTACTTTTTTTCTATTCAGCACTTAAAAAATAACACTTTTGAAATGTGTATATTGTATTTTTAGCTATTGGATTAAATGGTAGTTAAAATTACTAAATAGTGAACCTATCATTGATGTATTGGTGACTAAACAAAATTTTCTTATGGTATTTCACGGAAAACATTGTTGTTGCATGAATGACTAAGGGGTGAAAGATGTGGAAACCCCAATGAATGCACAATCAAAGGTGGAACAGAACACCTCAATGGCAACAATAAGACTCAATTACCAGACCTGACAATGCTGCCGGGTGCTGGGAAGAGAGATACACCATGAAGTGATGTCTGTACAGAATACAGGGAGAGAGGGGGCTAGGGGGCGAGACGAGCAGAGTGTTAACACTGGAACATGCTGCATTTGTCACCTCATAGAAGCAAGGAAAGGGCTGACATGGTAAGAAAATAAGAAGCGAGTGTTGATGTTGTCTGTAATGGTCATTTCAGGGCCTCGACAGGACCAAGCGAACTGTGCATCATACCGGCTGTATTTTTGTATTTTGAAAGTTCTGTATATCTGGACAACTTGATTCCCGTCATGCAACACATTAGGTATTTTTATTTCTTTTTTTTTTTCTTCTGACGTTCCAAGAATGTTACCAGAAAATATGTGTTATGTTCTTTTGAAGTTCCCAAAACATATGTTGTGAAAACAGTGTTGAGACATTACAAGATATAGACTAGGTTCCTAAAACACAAAATCTGTCCAGTTGTGCTGACATTTATAAAATGTTTTTCCTCAGGTACACAAAACATTCCCCTAATGTTGCAAAAATTGTCACTTTTTTTGTTTGTTACAAAAGTTCCCAAAACATGTAATTAGGATTGGGGGAACAGCATATTCATTCATTAAGATCAGGAAGGTGAACCAGCACAAATATTTTGCAACTTCTTTATTAAAGCAATTTTTCAGGGACATTGCTCTGCTTACAAAAGCATTCAGCAGCATTAACCACTCATATTGGCCATTCTTTCTACCCAGACTGGGTTCGTGTGCCAGATTCACCTACCTGCCTGCCGTGAATTGATTTAAGTGGTTATTACATTTCCTCCATTTTTTTCCAGTGCAAATATCAATGTGGTCACCAGAGGAGAGAAGGCATTCATTAAAGAAGAGTTGTCACTTTCATTCAAAATCGGTAGCTTTTAGCTTCAGAAATTCAGAAAAACTAAGTGCAGTACACTATTTACTGGATCACTGAGGTGTTGCTGTGGCAACATTTGAAAATATTGCAATACAATGAAAATATAGGGTACAAGGAATTTTGAGACACTTTCCATGTTCTTAAAAGTGATTAAAGACTAAGGGTTAAGCAGATTGGAGCTTTACGCTGAATAAAATGATGAAACAATGTTGAGCCCTGTCTCCCAAATCCCCTCGGTTCTCCTGTCATCCCCGTCTGCCTGGCCAAAATGAACATCATTTGGAGGTAGCATACACACCTGCTGCGTGTGAACTACTAGCCTCAACATGATGACAGACAGGAGTCTGAGGACACAATAATGAAACCTAACAGCTGTCTTTTTTCAAAGATCACAGAAGGCAGACGTTAGTGTGACCCCAGCTGTAAGTGAGCTGTCATAAAACAACTTCCTGTACAGCAAGCCAATGAATGTTTTAAAGTTGGTCACAGTGCTTAATTTGTAAATCGGAAGGTGCCGGAACAAAAAGTGACCTTGGGAGCTCTGAGGTACCGAAACGCTTGAGAAGAAAACACCTTTATAATAAAGCATTGTGTGCATACAATTACAATTGCGTAGTGACATAGGGCAGTAGAGTAGAGGCATGTACACTTGGGGAAAATGCAGCTTAGGGTTCAGGGAAAAAAAAATGCCTTTTAGAAATGCATTTCATGCAATTCTATGATTCTATAAAGAAATAAATTATGAAGTGCATTGCTGGAAAGCTGAGAGTTGGAGGCTCATGTCTATCAGAGCAGAGAGAGTGAGAGAGATACAGGCGTGCTACTCACACAGCCATGGCCACGCATTTGTCTCAAACATAGGTAACAATGTAAGGCAAATCATAAGCCCGGGACGACCCAACCGAATCAACTCTGAGAACATCAGGCTGACAATCTCATTTTTCACAGGGGACAATTAACGAAGAGGCAACTCGAAAGAACTTTGATTGCTTTAATTCAAATTTTGACACTGCAAGAAGGGACATTTATATTTCATGCCAGGAGAGGTACCAGATCTGGCCAAATCGGTCCGGGAATGAAACAGTCCAAAATGGAGAGGTGCCGGATTCTCTTCTGGCAGGATCTAGCTCACATTAAGCACTGGTTGGTTCCTCTTAGTACACCATCCACCAAGTGCTCAATTCATTGCATCTTCATTCAAAATAAGATCCAAGTCTAAAAAGATCCTTGGATTTCAGACTTTGACACGAATTCAAATGCAGAACAAAATATGATATTTATCACATTTTTCTCAAACTAACTGCCAAAGCCAGCAGTTTCCTTCCAAAAGCTTCTGTTTTGCATATTTTGCTGATGTTGAAGTTTCACCTTGAATCAGAGCTTTTGGTTCTATGGAGGAAGACATAGGCAGGTAGGGTAGTTACAGTAAGAGGTGTGAGTACCACACTACACTGCTCAGCCTGGCTGAGATGGTCTGTGTGGAGCTGGTGCAAACTGCAGACCACATCAGAATGTACAGATGAGCGTGCCACCCTGACAATAAACATATCCGTTTCCTCTCTGCCTTTTCTACCTCTATGTATTGTGGCTTGTTACTGCATGGGTAATATCCTGCATTTCACATTAAACCTATTGTGTAGATTCAAGGAAAGTGAGAGACTTGAGTATTCCATTTGCTTATAGGAGCTACACCATACCTTCCTCTCTGGTGGGATCTCCGTCCTCCCTCACCCCAACGGTTTCCAGTGGAGAAATGGAGAGAGCCTCCCTCACACAGCTGACTGGAATCTGTTATACAGTAAGACGCTGTAAGACTTTGTTGTAGGAAGAAGTGTGGGCAGAAACCACTGCCCTGTACCTTTCCTAAAGTTCCTAATGGTAACTTTCACACCTCGCTGCTGCATACTGGCTCTAAAAAAAAATTGCATATATGAAGAAAAAAACGTAAACTGCAAATCATGACATTTACACTCCAAATCATCTCACAATGTAGCTCTTTGGAAAATAAAGACACACACATATAGGACATAAATATAACAAAGTCTGGCGTTAATAGAACACTGAGTGAAGGAATTAGAATATCCACATGCAAGGCATAATTCTACAATAAGGCAAAATGTTTCCCATGTATTTCTCAGTTAATAACTAATCACTGATGTGATCTAAAGTAAGCTTCAATGGGGTCGGAAACAGGATATATAGGCCTGTGGTTAAGCCAAACAACAGATACACAAATTCTGTGAAAATAGGGTCTTCAGACAGTAAACGCCCCCATGTGCTAACATTCACTAAATGCTATCTGTGGTTATCACATTGACAAGTGACAGTGTGGTTGGTGTTGAATTACTATGACGGTTTATCATGCTTTTTACACGATTTTGCATCAGGCAAGTGTGAGAAGTGCATTGATGACTCAAAGCAAGAAGATGATAGGTGTACACTGTACCTGGAAACCTCAAATAATACTTTCCATAAAACATTTTTTTGATAACTCCCTCTCAGACAATCATGACACTTTGAATTGTTATATCTACCACAAATACATTGTGATTCTTAATGGACCCACTCAATCACACATTACTGGCTCTATTTGACAGATTATTGGTTATATACAGTTTAATTGTTAATGCAATCCATGTTTATGTCAGTCCCAGCCATGTGCAGTTGTATGGATTGCAGGGAATGAAATTGAGCCAAACTCACTCAGAGATCATGTAGGAGGCAGATGACTCAATCCCAAACCACCAAGCAGTCTATACCAAGCCCACAGCAGCCCTGTAGTCTACACGCTACTGTCGGTTTAGACCACTGGAGAGATGTTGTGGCTCACCCTTTAACAACCAAAGGTACCATCATTCTACTGGCTTCTCTGAAAATACTCTCATTCATTGACCTTTGTCTGTCTTGGTTTGAGCATTTCCAGTAAGCTGGCTACAAACTGTCCCTTCATATCCACCTCACCTTCACCCAGAGCTCAGTAAGGAAATAGTAAGTACAACACATTTTGTCATTTTATTTATTTATTTTTATTTCACCTTTATTTAACCAGGTAAGCCAGTTGAGAACAAGTTCTCATTTACAACTGCGACCTGGCCAAGATAAAGCAAAGCAGTGCAACAAAAACAACAACACAGGGTTACACATGGAATAAACAAACATACAGTCTATACACAGTGTTTGCAAATAGCGTGAGGAGGTAAGGCAATAAATAGGCCATAGTATCGAAGTAATTACAATTTAGCAAATTAACACTGGAGTGATATATGTGCAGATGATGTGCAAGTAGAAATACTGGTGTGCAAAAGAGCAAAAAGTAAATAAAAACAATATTGGGATGAGGTAGGTAGATTGGGTGGGCTATTTACAGATGGTCTGTGTATAGCTGCAGCGATTGGTTAGCTGCTCAGATAGCTGATGTTAAAAGTTGGTGAGGGAGATATACTGTAAGTCTCCAACTTCAGCAATTTTTGCAATTCGTTCCAGTCATTGACAGCAGAGAACTGGAAGGAAAGGCGGCCAAAGGAGATGTTGGCTTTGGGGATGACCAGTGAGATATACCTGCTGGAGCGTGTGCAACGGGTGGGTGTTGTTATCGTGACCAGTGAGCTGAGATAAGGCCCGGAGCTTTACCTAGCAAAGACTTATAGATGACCTGGAGCCAGTGGGTCTGGCGATGAATATGTAGCGAGGGCCAGCCGACGAGAGCATACAGGTCGCAGTGGTGGAATCTACAGGAGTGCAAGTTTCACCATTGCACGTACATCGGTGAAACTTTGGCACATGAGAACTCTTAGAATATGGCAAATGTTAGTCAATTATTGCATTCTAACCCTGCTGGCTTTCGTGGGCTACCTAAGACATAAAACAGATCGGTGGGATTGTATACAGGCTGTCGGCAATTTAATAATGCATTATTTGCCAAAATGGGTAATGGAAACAATTCAACTACTTAATTGTTTAAAGTATAACGTCAATAAGTCCAACTGTTTTGATCGACACAAGATAGTTCAATGGAAACTCACCCAAGCAGGAAATTGTTGCATTTTCTATGCAAACTTTCATATGGGCTCTGTATTATTACTTGAAACACTTGAAAGTCGGATCAACATGAAAAACAGAATATGTAACAACTAGAAAGGTTGAGATCATGCAGCAAAATCCCAAAATGTGCCATTCATTGTCATGATAGCATAATACCCCTTTGATAAAAACCTTCCTAGCATGTCCAATAGAGTGTTGCCAGCTTGTCTCTCTAAGGCCATAGAGGAGAATGGGATTGATTTCATAGTACTAGTAGAATCATGTAGAGAATGTTGAGGTTGCTTGGCAACACACAACCTGTGACCAATTTGGTTTGCCATTTTTTTACCTTTATTTAACTACGCAAATCAGTTAAGAACACATTTTTATTTTCAATGGCAGCCTACTTGTAAAGCACCCCAGGACAAACCCTCCCCTGGACGATGGGCCAATTGTGCACCGCCCTATAGGACTCCTGATCACAGCTGGTTGTGATACTACCTGGGATCAAACCCGGGTCTGTAGTGGCACCTCAAGCACTGCGATGCAGTGCCTTAGAACATGATGCAGTGCCTTAGACCACTGCGCCACTCGGGAGGCTTGCTGTTATTGTCAGCTTGGTGTGGCGAATGGGATTTAATTCAAAATTCAGGAAATGCAGTTTAGCTTTGTGTTAACCTAAATCTGATAATAGGCCAACATTGTAAAAGCAGAACTAAATCAAGATATGCTATCAGTAGCTATGTTTCCATTAACTTGTACCGTGATTTGTTTTCGACATTTAGCTTGCTTAGAAAATGCGACAATTTCCTGCTAGGGTGAGTTTCCATTTGACTATCTTGTGTCGACCAAAACAGTTGGACTTAATGACATTATACTTTTTTTAAGTAGTTGAAGTGTGTCCATTACCAATTTTGGCAAATAATGCATTAATAAATTGCCGACAGCCTGTATACCCTCCCACCGAGCTGTTTTATGTCTCAGGAAGCCCACGAAAACCAGCAGGATTAGAATGCAATAATTGACTAACATTTGCCATATTCTAATAGATCTCATGTGCCAAAGTTTCGCCAATGAACGTGCAATGGTGAAACTTGCACTCCTGTAGATCTGAAATAATTGGTTGGTGAAACCTGCCAGCCAACCAGAAAAGCAAGGTGGAGCAATTCAGGCATTCTTCAAAGTCAGGAAAATACTTGTCCTGCAAATATATGTTTTGTTCTATGTTTGATAAGTAAGCATTTAGAGTTGAAATCCCATGCCACTTCCATTACACATTACACAAAAATTGTATATTTGTGCCTACCATCAGTCAGAATGTTGTACCCGTTTAAGTAGTTTTAGTGTTGAACAATATTGAAACCATCTTTTGACTCTATCAGTTCTGCAAAGAGCTTGTGATACGCAAGAGCTGCACTGTGATGAGGTCAATGTGCATTCTCCAGTAGCTTAATGATTAATTTTCAATAACTTACTGTCAACTAGCTACTGTACAGAGTGGGTTATTGTAACATTCACAGGACCTTATTGTAGCTAAATACATCACACTGACAGACATGATGATCTGGTAAGGAATTGTTTTTAACAGTGACATATAGGCCAGATATACAGTGCGAGTCAAAAGTTTGGACACACTTACACATTCAAGGGTTTTTCTTTATTTGTACTACTTTCTGTCTTGTAAAATAATAGCAAAAACATCCACACTATGAAATAACACATATGGAACCAGGAAGTAACCAAAAAAGTGTTGAACCAATTAAAATATATTTTATATTTGAGATTCTTCAAAGTTGCCAGCCTTGATGAGAGCTTTGCACAGTCCTGTCCTTATCTCAACCAGCTTCACTTGGAATGCTTTTCCAACAGTCTTGAAGGAGTTCCCAGATATGTTGAGCATATGCTGCTTTTCCTTAACTCTATGGTTCAACTCATCCCAAACCATCTCAATTAGGTTGAGGTTGGGTGATTGTGGAGGCCAGGTCATCTGATGCAGCACTCCATCCCTCTCAGTCAAATAGCCCTTACACAGGCTGGAGGTGTGTTGGGTCATTGTCCTGTTGAAAATAAAATGATAGTCCCCCTAAGTTCAAAACCAGATAGGATGACATATTGCTGCAGAATGCTGTGGTATCCATGCTGGTTAAGTGTGCCTTGAATTCCAAATAAATCACAGACAGTGTCACCAGCAAAGCACCCCCACACCATCACACCTCCTCCTCCATGCTTCATGGTGGGTACCACACATGCGGATATCATCCGTTCACCTACTCTGTGACTCACAAAGACATGGCGGTTGGAACCAAAAATCTCAAATTTGGACTCATCAGACCTTAGGACAGATTTCCACTGGTCTCATGTCCTTTGCTCGTGTTTCTTGGCCCAAGTAGTAGTGGTTTCTTTGTAGCAATTCGACCATGAAGACCTGAATCATGCAGTCTCCTCTAAACAGTTGATGTTGAGATGTGTCTGTTACTTGAACTCTCTGAAGCCTTTATTTGGGCTGCAATCTGAGGTGCAGTTAATGCTAATGAATTTATCCTCCGCAGGCGAGGTAACTCTGGGTCTTCGTTTTCTGTGGCGGTCCTCATGCCAGTTTCTTCATAGAGATTGATGGATTTTGTGACGACACTTGAAGAAACTTTCAAAGTTCTTGACATTTTCCGGATTTATAATATGAGAGACCAGCTAGATCTACTGTGTCTATTACATTATGACAGACCAGCTAGATCTACTGTCTCTATTATAATATGACAGACCAGCTCGATCTACTGTCTCTATTATATTATAACAGAGCCCCATGTCTTAAAGTAATGATGTTCGGTCGTTTCTCTTTGCTTATTTGAGCTGTTCTTGCCATAACATGGTATTTTACCAAATAGGGCTATCTTCTGTTTGCCCCCCCCTACCTTATCACAAAACAACTGATTGTCTAAAACACATTAAGACTGAAATAAATTCCACAATGTAACTTTTAACAAGGCACACCTGTTAATTTAAATACATTCCATGAAGCTGGTTGAGAGAATGCCAAGCGTGTGCAAAGCTGTCATCAAGGCAAAGGGTGGCTACTTCGAAGAATCACAAATATAAAATATATTTAGATTTGTTTAAACACTTTTTTGGTTGCCTCATGATTCCATGTGTTATTTCATAGTTTTGATGTCTTCACTATTATTATGCAATGTAGAAAATAGTACAAATAAAGAAAAACCCCTTGAATAAGTAGGTGTCCATACTTGTGAGTGGTACTGTAAATTAAATATGCCTCCAATAAGCTACACCTGCAATAGGCTGCTGCTGCTACAGTATAGCTGCCAATCATCAAGTGATGTGCATGTTGTCAACAGAAACGTCAGTGACCAGTAGGTTACTGGCAATGATTGCTAGTTTCAGCAACTGTCCTCTCGGTTACTGGGAATATTTTGCCAGTAAGTTACTGTACATTTTACAATAGCTTACTAACTAGTAGTTTCCAGGTAAGAAATGACAAGTTCACAGCAACTTCTGGCAACAAGTTGCCATTAATTTACTGGAAAATGCACAATAACCTCTTTACAGTGCAGCTCATTACTGACACATTTTCTTACAACGTTTTCGGAACAGTGTCAAAAGAGGTACTTAAACTTGCAAAAGCAGACACTTAAACTGCTATAAAAAAATCACCATGCCCCCAATTATACTAATGTACCCCACCAGTACATTGCCCCACCTATATTTCAAAGTGCCGTGATGATCATACCTTATATTCAAAATATTGGGTAGAACAATGTCCCGAACTGTACCCTGTAAGGTCATATGTGTACCTGTGATGAGTACCTTTGACCTTTTTGTACCCCAGGGAACAACACGGTAGTGTACCCTAACAATACCATTATTTTTAAGAGTGTTATTATATGTTCCAAGCAAGGAGTAGGAACCTGGTGGCACTGCAGAAAAATGTATGCACTCACACCCAAGAGGTTGCTAATACAAAGAATGAATGTATACTCTACGATGTCGTGTGTCCTTGAGCACTGCTAGTTTAAATCAAATCAAATAAAAGTTTATTTGTCACATGCGCCAAATACAACCTTTACAGTGAAATCCTTACTTACAGGCTCTAACCAATAGTGAGAAAAAAGTGAGTGTGTGTGTGTGTGTGTGTGTGTGTGTGTGTGTGTGTGTGTGTGTGTGTGTGTGTGTGTGTGTGTGTGTGTGTGTGTGTGTGTGTGTGTGTGTGTGTGTGTGTGTGTGTGTGTGTGTGTGTGTTAAGTAAAGGAATAAATCAACAGTAAAAAGACATTTGAAAATAAGATAAGTTTAAGTTATGGTGGTGGTGATAATTGCACAATTATTTATTGTAGTTGATTCCAGGCAGCTTTTAGCAAAGTGCAGACATGCATCCTTGCCAATTAGTCTGTGGCCCATATCTCTTTCGTTCTCTCAAATCTGGTGGTGTAGCTGCGCTGTGATGGGACATTTCAGGTTACCAAGGACTGAGAGTTTATAATGTTCAAATCTCATAAAAGGATAACTCTCAACTGTGCTCACAGTACAGCTTTTTACAGTAATTGAAATCAGATATGTCAGCATACTCTCAATCTATAGAAATAACAATATGTTTTTGTATGTATTTTTACTGCAACTTTAGGCAAAGTGCAGCAGTGTATTCTTGGTAGCTGAACATTCTTGGTGGCAGAACAGAAGCTTCAGGTAGCGAGCAACCAAGATGTTGTGAGTTCAAATCCCAAGTGAGGTTGAGTCACAAGTATTCATCATCCTGTCCTTTCAAATGAACACCTGTATTTAGCTGTCACATTTATTTCACATGAGATTGTTTTCACATGTTGTCACGTGTACTTTTATTTTATCATGTTGAAATTTTGCATCCCAATGTTGTCACATTTATTTCAAATTAATATCACATGAAATCATTTTCTCACATGTGCTAACATGTTGTCATGTGTAGTTTTGTTACCACATGTTATCACATTAACTTCACATTAAACCACGTGATTACATGGGGTTATATAAGATCACGTGTCACAAGTTTAATTGTCACATGCGCCGAATACAACAGATGTACACAAATACAGTGAAATGATTACTTACAAGCCCTTAACCAAAAATGCAGTTTTCAGAAAATCCCCCAAAAAGTAAGAGATAAGAATAACAAATAATTAAAGACCAACCATAAATAACAATGTGTGAGTCAATGTGTGAATGTGTGGGGGGCGTCGAGGTAATTATGTTCATGTAATTATGTACATGTAGGTGGAGTCATTAAAGTGACTATGCATAGATAATAACAGAGAGTAGCAGCAGCGTGGGGGGGGGTAGCCAGTCTGCAAGTAGCCATTTGATTAGCTGTTCAGGACTCTTATGTCTTAGGGCAGAAGCAAGACTTGGTGCTCTGGTACCGCTTGCCATGTGGTAGCAGAGAGAACAGTCTATGATTAGGCTGGCTGGAGTCTTTGACAATTTTTAGGGCCTTCCTCTGACACCGCCTGGTATAGAGGTCCTGGATGGCAGGAAGCTTGGCCCCGGTGATGTACTGGGCCCTACGCACTACCCACTACGCACTACCCTCTGTAGTGCCTTGTGGTCGAAGGCCGAGCAGTTGCTATACCAGGCAGTGATGCAACCCGTCTGGATGCTCTCGATGGTGCAGCAGTAGAACCTTTTGAGGATCTGAGGACCCATGCCAAGTCTTTTCAGTCTTCTGAGAGGGAATAGGTTTAGTCATGCACACTTCCAGACTGTCTTGTGCTTGGACCATGTTAGTTTGTTGGTCATGTGGACGCCAAGGAACTTGAAGCTCTCAACCTGCTCTACTACAGCCCCGTCGATGAGAATGGGGGCATGCTCTGTCCTCCTTTTCCTGTAGTCTACAATCATCTCCTTTGTCTTGATCACATTGAGAGACAGGTTGTTGTCCTTGCACCACACAGTTAGGTCTCTGACCTCCTCCCTACATGCTGTCTCATCGTTGTCGGTGATCAGGCCTACCACTGTTGTGTCATCGGCAAACTTAATGATGGTGTTGGAGTCGTGCCTTGCCGTGCAGTCATGAGTGAACAGGGAATACAGGAGTGGTCTGAGCACACACCCCTGAAGGGTCTGAGCGCACACCCCTGAGGGGCCCCCGTGTTGAGGATCAGCATGGCGGATGTGTTACTATCTACCCTTACCACCTGACTTCCTGATGGCCCATCAGGAAGTCAAGGATCCAGTTGCAGAGGGAGGTATTTAGTCTTAGGTCCAAAGCTGAGCTTTGGTGTTGAACACTGAGCTGTAGTCAATGAATAGCATTCTCACATTCCTTTTGTCCAGGTGGGAAAGGGCAATGTGGAGTGCAATAGAGATTACATTGTTTGTGGATCTGTTGGTGTGGTATGCAAATTGAAGTGTGTCTAGGGTTTCTGGGACAATGGTGTTGATGTGAGCCATGACCAGTCTTTCAAAGCATTTCATGGCTACAGACATGAGTGCTACGGGTCGTTAGTCATTTAGGCAGGTTTCCGTCGTGTTCTTGGGAACAGGGACTATGGTGGTCTGCTTGAAACATGTTGGTATTACAGACTCAATCAGGGAGAGGTTAAAAATGTCAGTGAAGACACTTGCCAGTTGGTCAGCACATACTCAGAGTAAACATCCTGGTAATCCATCTGGCCCAGCTTCCTTGTGAATATTGACCTGTTTAAAGGTCTTACTCAAATCTGCTGAGGAGAGTTTGATCACACAGTTGTCCAGAACAGCTGATGCTCTCATGCATGTTTCAGTGTTACTTACCTCGAAGTGAGCATAGATGTAATTCAGCTTGTCTGGTAGGCTTGTGTCACGGGGCATTTCTCGGCTGTGCTTCCCTTTGTAGTCTGTAATAGTTTGCCAGCCCTGCTACATCTGACGAGCGTCGGAGCCGGTGTAGATGCTTTGCCTGTTTGATTCGTCGGAGGGCATAGCAGGATTTCTCATAAGCTTCCGGGGTTAGTGTCCTGCTCCTTGAAAGCGGAAGCTTTACCCTTTAGCTCACTGCGAATTTTGCCTGTAATCCATGGCTTCTGGTTTTGGTATGTATGTACAGTAACTGTGGGTACGACGTCCTTGATGCACTTACTGATAAAGCCAGTGACTGATGTGTTGTACTTCTCAATGCCATCGGAAGAATCCCAGAACATATTCCAGTCTGTGCTAGCAAAACAGTCCTGTAGATTAGCATCTGCTTTAATTTCTGATAGAAATTACGCAAAACTGATTTAAGTTTCCCTGCATTAAAGTCCCCGGACACTAGGAGTGTTGCCTCTGGATGAGCCTTCCTGTTTGCTTACGGCGGATTACAGCTCATTGAGTGCGGTTTTAGTTCCAGCTTTGGTCTGTGTTGTATTTAGACGAAAAATACAGATGAAAACTCTCTATGTAGATTGTGTGGTCTTCAGCTTATCATGAGCTACTCTACCTCAGGTGAGAAAAACACTGAGACTTCCTTAGATATCGTGCACCAGCTATTTTTTACAAATATGTATAGGCTCCCTCCTGTGTCTTACCAGAGGCTATTGTTCTGTTCTGCCGATGACCCACCAGCTGTATGTTTTTATTGTCGTCGTTCAGCTACAACTCGGTGAAACATAAGATATCACATTTTTTATGTCCGTTGGTAGGATATATTGTACGTGCTTTCAGATCGTCCCATTTATTTTCCAGCGATTGAATGTTAGCTAGCAGAATGGAAGGTGTCATTGTTGCTGGGGATTTTAACAAGGCTAATCTGAAAACAAGACTCCCTAAATTTTATCAGCATATCGATTGCGCAACCAGGAGCGGAAAAACCTTGGATCACTGTTACTCTAACTTCCGAGACGCATATATGGCCCTGCCCCGCCCCCCTTTCGGAAAAGCTGACCACGACTCCATTTTGCTGATACCTGCCTACAGACAAAAACTAAAAAAAGAAGCTCCCACGCTGAGGTCTGTCCAACGCTGGTCCGACCAAGCTGACTCCACACTCCAAGACTGCTTCCATCACGTGGACTGGGACATGTTTCGTATTGCGTCAGATAACAACATTGACGAATACGCTGATTCGGTGTGCGAGTTCATTAGAACGTGCGTTGAAGATGTCGTTCCCATAGCAACGATTAAAACATTCCCTAACCAGAAACCGTGGATTGATGGCAGCATTCGCGTGAAACTGAAAGCGCGAACCACTGCTTTCAATCAGGGCAAGGTGTCTGGTAACATGACTGAATACGAACAGTGCAGCTATTCCCTCTGTAAGGCTATCAAACAAGCTAAGCGTCAGTACAGAGACAAAGTAGAATCTCAATTCAACGGCTCAGACACAAGAGGCATGTGGCAGGGTCTACAGTCAATCAAGGACTACAGGAAGAAATCCAGCCCAGTCACGGACCAGGATGTCTTGCTCCCAGGCAGACTAAATAACTTTTTTGCCCGCTTTGAGGACAATACAGTGCCACTGACACGGCCTGCAACGGAAATATGCGGTCTCTCCTTCACTGCAGCCGAGGTGAGTAAAACATTTAAACGTGTTAACCCTCGCAAGGCTGTAGGCCCAGACGGCATCCCCAGCCGCGCCCTCAGAGCATGCGCAGACCAGCTGGCTGGTGTGTTTACGGACATATTCAATCAATCCCTATACCAGTCTGCTGTTCCCACATGCTTCAAGAAGGCCACCACTGTTCCTGTTCCCAAGAAAGCTAAGGTAACTGAGCTAAACAACTACCGCCCCGTAGCACTCACTTCCGTCATCAGGAAGTGCTTTGAGAGACTAGTCAAGGACCATATCACCTCCACCCTACCTGACACCCTAGACTCACTCCAATTTGCTTACCGCCCAAATAGGTCCACAGACGATGCAATCTCAACCACACTGCACACTGCCCTAACCCATCTGGACAAGAGGAATACCTATGTGAGAATGCTGTTCATCGACTACAGCTCGGCATTCAACACCATAATACCCTCCAGGCTCGTCATCAAGCTCGAGACCCTGGGTCTCGACCCCGCCCTGTGCAACTGGGTACTGGACTTCCTGACGGGCCGCCCCCAGGTGGTGAGGGTAGGTAACAACATCTCCTCCCCGCTGATCCTCAACACTGGGGCCCCACAAGGGTGCGTTCTGAGCCCTCTCCTGTACTCCCTGTTCACCCACGACTGCGTGGCCACGCACGCCTCCAACTCAATCATCAAGTTTGCGGACGACACAACAGTGGTAGGCTTGATTACCAACAACGACGAGACGGCCTACAGGGAGGAGGTGAGGGCCCTCGGAGTGTGGTGTCAGGAAAATAACCTCACACTCAACGTCAACAAAACTAAGGAGATGATTGTGGACTTCAGGAAACAGCAGAGGGAACACCCCCCTATCCACATCGATGGAACAGTAGTGGAGAGAGTAGCAAGTTTTAAGTTCCTCGGCATACACATCACAGACAAACTGAATTGGTCCACTCACACAGACAGCATCGTGAAGAAGGCGCAGCAGCGCTCACAAACTTCTACAGATGCACAATCGAGAGCATCCTGGCGGGCTGTATCACCGCCTGGTACGGCAACTGCTCCGCCCTCAACAGTAAGGCTCTCCAGAGGGTAGTGAGGTCTGCACAACGCATCACCGGGGGCAAACTACCTGCCCTCCAGGACACCTACACCACCCGATGTTACAGGAAGGCCATAAAGATCATCAAGGACATCAACCACCCGAGCCACTGCCTGTTCACCCCGCTATCATCCAGAAGGCGAGGTCAGTACAGGTGCATCAAAGCTGGGACCGAGAGACTGAAAAACAGCTTCTATCTCAAGGCCATCAGACTGTTAAACAGCCACCACTAACATTGAGTGGCTGCTGCCAACACACTGACACTGACTCAACTCCAGCCACTTTAATAATGGGAATTGATGGGAAATGATGTAAATATATCACTAGCCACTTTAAACAATGCTACCTTATATAATGTTACTTACCCTACATTATTCATCTCATATGCATACGTATATACTGTACTCTATATCATCGACTGCATCCTTATGTAATACATGTATCACTAGCCACTTTAACTATGCCACTTTGTTTACATACTCATCTCATATGTATATACTGTACTCGATACCATCTACTGTATCTTGCCTATGCTGCTCTGTACCATCACTCATTCATATATCCTTATGTACATTTTCTTTATCCCCTTACACTGTGTATAAGACAGTAGTTTAGGAATTGTTAGTTAGATTACTTGTTGGTTATTACTGCATTGTCAGAACTAGAAGCACAAGCATTTCGCTACACTCGCATTAACATCTGCTAACCATGTGTATGTGACAAATAAAATTTGATTTGATTTGATTTGATTTGTAAGGGCAGATTAGACACTCGTCGCCTGATCCTCTCAAGGCATCCTGATCTCTTTCCACAAAGCCTACATTTCCTTTTCCAGCGAATCAGGGGGATCTGGGCCTGGGCGGGTGTCTGTAGTATATCCCTCGCGTCCGACATATTGAAGAAGAACTCCTCGTCCAACTGGAGGTGAGTAATCTCAGTTCTGATGTCCAGAAGCTCTTTTCGGTCATAACAGATGAAAGCAGCAACGTTATGACGTTATGTACAAAAGAAGTTACGAGCAACGCGAAAAAACAAACAAAATGTCATTTTTGGTTTAGAGCCGATAAGACCCTCCGGCGCCAAGTGAAGTCATGTTAGACATTATACCTAATCATGTTCCCAGAAACCTCTGCCAAAAATGTGTGGAAGGACTGATGGACCAACGCATCAAACTTGGCCTTCTAGGTTAGGGTTAGGTTTAAAATCACATTTTAGCTAGATCAATTGTGGAAATTGGCAGGGTTTAGCTATAATTATGACTTTGTGGGTGTGTGAACTAGTGACGACCATGTTTTTGCTAGCAAAGGACATAGCCTGATGACAAAATGTTTACTTAGTATGGTCACTCCCATATTATTCTATGGTCACTCCCACTAAGGCCAACTTTGAATGGTTGATATTCCAGGCTTATATGTGCTATGTGTGCAATAGCCTGGGGACGCCGTTACACCAAGAAATACTTACCTTGTTGAAAGCCCCCAACATAAAGAAATAGAAAGTGGCTTTCTTCTAGAACCAAGTTACATGTTCCTCAGTACACAAACACACACACAACAATATAACAAGCCATAATGTGTGGTGCTGGGCCGAGTCACGTCTTTGACACTTTCACCCAACACCTGCTGAAAGATTAGCCACAAAATTGTAACAGGTAGTAATCAAGCCTCAGGTTGGACTACTCCAAATCATCTTGGTGCATACACACACGTGCGCGCAGCTCCTGAAGAGGACGATCACCATGGTTGGCACAGTTAGAAAGAACAAGCCTGAGCTCCTTTACTTGCACGCACACACACACACACACACACACACACACACACACACACACACACACACACACACACACACACACACACACGATAGGGAGGTTGTTGTTAAGAAGAGACACAGACGTTGTCTTTGCTCTGTGTGGGTAGAGAGATGTAAATCTGATTGTTTTTAATGTCTTTATTTTCTCATGTTGTGGTTCCGCAATTTCACGGCCCAGTGTCTTCAAGCATTCTAAGAATCAATTTTAAAAATGTATTGGTCTCTCTTTGTCGACATTTATAACTTAGAAAATGTCTTGATCTCAATTATAAATCAACTAAATGTTACCAACTTCTTTACCAATGGCCATTTGGGACTAGCATTGCAAATACAACTAAATTCCCTGGTTTCCCCAAATCCCGATTGGAGGATTTCTGGAATCAGCAGAGAATAAGCAGGATTTCTGGACAACCAGGCAATTTATTGAAAGTTCCCGTAATTTTGCAACCCTTTTTGGGATGAAGCCATGGTGTGTTACTACCCTGTTGGACTTTCAATTGACATCTTGTTTCATCTCGTTTCTCAGAAAAAAAATCGTTAAGAGACCCAGTCAGGCTTTCAGCGCCATACTGTGATCCTCTGTGGCTCCAAAATGTGTCTTCGACAGGCCTGAGTAGATCACCATTGGTATCAGAGTATCTCTGTGTCTGTGTGTATTGGGATTCAGGAAAATTGGACAATTCAGTCAGCCAAGCCATAAATAGACACTTAAAAGATAGATAAAGCCCACACATGCTCAATGCAGCAGGCCTATTAACGCATGTAACTGAGTTTAGTGGCGGTCAGTGACATTTAAGATGAGGGAGGACATTTTTTATTTCATTTTTTATAAGCATTATTTCTATTAGAGCATATTGGATGACTGTCATTCATATTTCATTCGCCCAGCTCAATGTAACATTGATTGGTGTAGGCTACTACATGATACTCAAATTTTCCCAATACCTATCATGAGGTTACTACAACCTAGCCTATGAATTGAAGTTTACAACATAGGTGCACAGGTTGAGAGAACATTTTGAGTAGTCAAGGTGACACTTGCACACTCTTGCCTGCATCTGGCTGATCTATGGTGTAATCATTAGCCAAAAGTTGCAAGCGATAGTTTCAATTGGACAAATGCAGGTATGTTTATCCCTGTTTCATTCCATTTGATTCCTTTTAAGATTTTTTTTCAACAGAATGGGCGGAATGAATACAACTCTGATCACACACAAACACAGCACACTTTCATAGCAGCCACATAAAAACAGAATGATAATTTTGCTAGTTGTAAAATTACTTCTCGCATCTACACACTCTCCTCCTCTCACCTTTTCCCTTCGCTTGTGGACTTCAGTGCACAACACACCACTGTCTGTGACCAGGTGAAAGAACCTTCATATCATAACCGCTAACCTCTACACACGGGCTACATTGTTTTCCCCAATATTAGCTAATGTCATAGATAGTCAACATATCTAATAAAATAAAGAGTTCCAGTATTGGATAGCCATAGCCGCTGAGCTAACATAGTATCCCTCTCTGTTTGAGCGGGGTGTTTGAGTAGGCTAAACTAGCTACAAAATAAGAATTTGTTCTTAACTGACTTAACTGACTTGCCTAGTTAAATAAAGGTAAAAAATAAAAAATACAATACCTGCATTCACTAGCTAAGTGAAAGTGAAAAATAATACAACTAAATATTGTTCTCTCTCTCTCTTTCTCTTGATTCTCTTGAATTTTAAAGAAATTAGCTTTTTCAAAACTGTTAAACTATTGTCTTTCTCTCTCTTTGAGTCTACTCACCATATGAATAGTTATGCACTGCAGTGCATTGTAGCTTATGGTTTCAGTACTAAATTAATTATCTGATCCTTTGATTGGGTGGACAAAATGTCAGTTCATGCTGCCAAAGTTGTGATAGGTTGGAGGACGTCCTCTGAAAGTTGTCATAATTACTGTGCAAGTCTATGGAAGGGTGTGAGAACCATGATCATCCTAGATTTGTATTGAAGTCAATGTACCCAGGGAAGAACAGAAATTAGCTATACTCCGGCTACACGATGGTGACACCCTACAGAGTGCTGTTAAGGCTACAGTACAAAACAGTGTGTTTTAATCAATTATTTGGTGACGTGATTATATTTAGAATAGCTTTATCCAAAAAGGATACCTTTTTCAATGTTTCACTATTTACATTTTTATGAAATTCACTGAGGAGGATGGTCCTCTTCTGAAGAGCCTCCACTGGTGAGTTTGACGTGTCATCACGTTCATCTTATAAATAGCAAAGTGGATCAAGGAAGTGTTTCTGTGACACTTCAGAGATGACATTGTTTGGAATGCTGTAAAGTATAATCATTGTCAAAGCTGGTGCTGGTCACAATCTCTTCCTTTTCGTTTATTAGGCGTACAGTATGTGTGTTCTCCAGAAAGGTTCAGCACTATCTTCTGCCTAGACAGTTGGGTAAAAAACTGTTTTGGGGAGTAGTGAAATACATAGTAATTGCTGGTAATTGAGCTAAAATTGAAATCTAGGTAGTGTTTGTAGTAGGCTAAATTACATTTTCAGTAGACTAAATGACATACTCTGTTAACATATGAGCCCAAAATGATCTGATCTTGAAATTTGTAGTCTATGACATTTCAGATTGACATATTATTTTTTTAACGAAATAGGTTGGATGTAGTGAACTACCTTTTAGTTAAGCTGCACTAAATCTACTCTTAAGAAAACCATAGTTTACTTAACTTCTTCCAGTCTGGAGTAATCGGTAGCTTGGTAAACTGCATCATACGTGTATATGGACTGTTGAGAGACTTGTGTTTTGATCTGAGATGTATGCTGCAGAGTATGTGTCAGGACGACTCAAATGATACGAGAGAACAACTACAGTTAAAAAAAAATGAATTTACAGCCAGCTTTGAAAGCATGTCACAATGATGGTTCAGACAAGACGGCAAGACACGTTACATTTGACAAAGTCATGTTAGGTCTATGGCATGCTGCTGCTCACCCTCGATTGAATTCTGGGTGTGAAATACAATGCAATCCCCTCCGCTGTCTGTGTGAGATATGCAGCCGCAGCGCCAAGACTTAAAACCGGGCCTGCTCCTGTAACTCTCAGACATTATCTCTCTCTCTGTCTCTCTCTCTCCATGTTTGTGTGTCATCCCCTCTCTGTGTCTCTCTTTCTCCATGTGTGTATGTCTGTCTGTCTCTCTCTCTCTGTCTGTGTCACTCTCTGTATGTGTGCGTGTCTTTCTTTCTCTGTGTGTGTGTCTTATGCATGAAGAGACATTCTGTCCAACCTCAGTGGAGATGATGACATTTAGTCATTGGCACCTTTTTTCATAGTGCACTATATAGGGAATAGGGACAGACACTATATCTAAAGATCTGTCAGAAAGTTTGTAATTGTGGGAGAGAAAATATTAATTTAATTAATGTATGGGTGTTATGGTTAGTTTTCATGGCATCATACAATAACTGTTCCTTTTGACATACAAACTGTGATGAACTGTGGTATACAGTAGATCACTGGCAAAAAGGGTTAATACATATACTTCCTTTCTTCACCTTGGATGTTCCAGACATTTCTTCATGAAATGGTTACAAGATGTGTAATCACCACATTGTGTGCCACTGGATATTGACAACTAATTCAATGACAATATTGTGTTACATTAATCAACGGCATGATCAAACAGATGCGGTCCCCCAGTACACAGTAACTGTTTTAAACAGTGTGTGACAGCATTGAGGTAAATTGCTAATTGTAACGTCCAGGGTGTAGTGGGTGAGAAGTCAGGGTAGTGCTAATACCTTTTAATGCACAACAACGGTGAACATACGCCAACCCCACGAAACACGGGGCGCCCACCAAAACAAATGCCCCAAACACGGGGGACTTAAACAATCCCGCACAACCAGCAGGTGGGCCTGTACTATTTTCTGCATAGAATATTAGTGAAGACCTCAAAACTATTAAATAACACATATGGAATCATGTAGTAAAAAAAGTATTAAACAAATCAAAATATATTTCAGGTTCATCAAAGTAGCCACCCATTTACTTTTTATTAATTTATATTATTTAACTATGCAAGTTAGTTAACTCGTGGAACTCCCTCTCCCGGATCCGGGAGAACTGTCATCAACTGACAGTAATTAGAATAACGCAACGGACAAAACATATTACTAGAAAATATTCATATTCATGAAATCACAAGTGAAATATATTGAAACACAGCTTAGCCTTTTGTTAATCACCCTGTCATCTCAGATTTTGAAATTATGCTTTACAGCCAAAGCAAGACAAGCATTTGTGTAAGTTTATCGATAGCCTAGCATAGCATTATGCCGAGCTAGCATCAGGCAACCTGGTCACGAAAATCAGAAAAGCAATCAAATTAAATTGTTTACCTTTGATGAGCTTCGGATGTTTTCACTCACGAGACTCCCAGTTAGATAGCAAATGTTCCTTTTTTAGCATTTAGCGGGCGTAGCATTTAGCGGGAAACATTTTCACAAAAACCAGAAAAGCATTCAAATAAAATCATTTACCTTTGAAGAACTTTGGATGTTTTCAATGGGGAGACTCTCAGTTACATAGCAAATTTTCAGTTTTTCCTGAAAGATTCTTTGTGTAGGAGAAATCGCTCCGTTTTGTACATCACGTTTGGGTACCAAAAAAACCCCGAAAATTCAGTCATCAAAACGGCAAACTTTTTTCCAAATTAACTCCATAATATCGACTGAAACACGGCAAACGCTGTTTAGAATCAATCCTCAAGGTGTTTTTCACATATCTCTTCATTGATATATCGTTCGTGGAAGTCTACTTTCTCCTCTGAATCCCATGGAAAAATACTTGCAGCTGAAGATGACGCACCAATTTCGACGGAGGACACCGGGCGGACACTTGGTAAATGTAGTCTCTTATGGTCAATCTTCCAATGATATGCCTACAAATACGTCACAATGCTGCAGACACCTTGGGGAAACGGCAGAAATTGTGGGCTCATTCCTGTCGCATTCACAGCCATATAAGGAGACATTGGAAAACAGAGCTTCAAAAATTTTGCTCATTTCCTGTTTCAAGTTTTATCTTGGTTTCGCCTGTAGCATCATTTCTGGGGCACTCACAGATAATATCTTTACAGTTTTGGAAACTTTAGAGTGTTTTCTATCCTAAGCTGTCAATTATATGCATAACGGGCTATCCTGACAAAATAGCCTGTTTACTTTGGGAACGTTATTTTTCCAAAAATGAAAATAGTTCCCCCTAATTTCAAGAGGTAACCTCTTGAATCTCCCCATCCCGGATCCGGGATCGTGACTAAAGCCTCAGGCTCATTAGCATAACGCAACGTTAACGATTTCTGAAAATCGCAAATAAAATGAAAATAATGTGCCTGCTCTCAAGCTTAGCCTTTTCTTAACAACACTGTCATCTCAGATTTTCAAAATATGCTTTTGAACCATAGCAATTGACTAATTTGTGTAAGAGTATGCTAAGCTAGCTTAGCATTTTGAGTAGCATTTAGGACGCAACATTTTCACAAAAACCAGATAACCAAATAAATAAAATTATTTACCTTTGAAGAGCTTCGGATGTTTTCAATGAGGAGACTCTCAGTTACATACCAAATGCACAGTTTTTCCTGAAAGCGTCTGTGTGTAGGAGAAATCGCTCCGTTTTGTACATCACATTAGGCTACCGAAACGAACCGAAAATTCAGTCACCTACAACGTCAAACTTTTTCCGAATTAACTCCATAATATCGACCGAAACATGGCAAACGTTGTTTGGAATCAATCCTCAAGGTGTTTTTTCACATATCTCTTCATTGATATATCGTTCGTGGAAGCCTGTATTCTTCTCTAAATTCCATGGAAAAATACTTGCAGCTGACTTTTGCGCACCAATTTCGGCGCAGGACACCGGGCGGACACCTGGTAAATGTGGTCTCTTATGGTCAATCTTCCAATGATATGCCTACAAATACGTCACAATGCTGCAGACACCTTGGGGAAACGACAGAAAGGGCAGACTTACTCCTCTCGCATTCACAGCCATATAAGGAGACAATGGAAAACAGAGCCTCAAAAATCCTGCTCATTTCCTGGATGCCGTCTCATCTTGGTTTTGCCTGAAGCTCACGTTCTAGGGCACGCACAGAACATATCTTTGCAGTTCTGGACACGTCAGAGTGTTTTCTTTCGAAAGCTATCAATTATATGCATAGTCAAGCATCTTTTTGTGACAAAATATCTTGTTTAAAACGGGAACATTTTTCATCCAAAAATGAAATTGCGCCCTTAGAGTTTCAACAGGTTAAGAACAAACTCTTTTTTACAACTACGGCCGACCAAAGAATAGTGGATTAACTGCCTTGTTCGGTTCAGGGATTTGAACCAGCATCCTTTTGGTTACTGGCCCACCGCTCTAACCACTAGGCTACCTGCCTTGATGACAGCTTTGAAGACTCTTGGCATTCTCTCAACCAGCTTCATGTAGTCACCTGGAATGATTTTCCAACAGTCTTGAAGGGTGATTGTGGAGGCCAGGTCATCTGATGCAGCACTCCATCACTCTCCTTCTTGGTCACATAGCCCTTACACAGCCTGGAGGTGTGTTTAGGGTCAGTGTCCTTTGAAAAAACAAATGATAGTCCCATTAAGCGCAAACGAGATGGGATGGTGTATTGCTGCAGAATAGTGTTGTAGCTATGCTTGTTAAGTATGCCTTCCACACCTCCTCCTCCATGCTTCACAGTGGGAACCACAAATGCAAATATAATACTTTAACCTACTCTCACAAAGACAGGGTGGTTGGAAAGAAAGGACAGATTTCCACCAGTCTGATGGTCGTCTTGCTCGTGTTTCTCGGCCCAATCAAGTCTCTTCTTTTTGGTGTCTTTTAGTAGTAGTTTCCATGCCGCAGTTCACCCATGAAGGCCTGATTCACACAGTCACCTCTAAACAGTTGATGTTGACATGTCTCTCTTACTTGAATTCTTTGAAGCACTTATTTCTGCTGCAATCTGAGGCTGGTAACTCTAATGAACTGTAGCACTTGATGGTTTTTGCAACTGCACTTGAAAAACCTTCAAAGTTCTTGAAATGTTCCGCATTGACCTACCTTCATATCTTGAAGTATTTATGGACTGTCATTTCTCTTTGCTTATTTGAGCTCTTTTACCAAATCTTCTGTATACCACCCTTACCTTGTCACAACGCAACTGATTGGCTCAAACACATTATGAAGTGTCACGTAGAGTAGGCCAGAAGGCTGTACTGGAAAACCTGACCTCTATCAAAATAAGATGTCAGAACCACAAAAGTTCTTCTGTGCAAGGGTGTTTATTTACAAGGTGATTCTGGAACATAAACAACAGTACTGCCATCAAACATATACCCTATGGGCCAGCTAAAAACAATGCTACCCCATCCACAGCTCAATCCAAAATGCCTCTCCGTGAACTGAAAGAGAGGCTCCTTTTGTAGGGCCCCTCAGAACAATTAACATTAATTAATTAAGCAATTACCTAGACAAACCTATATTTTCCATTTAACTAAACATATTAAAGTATATACATTGCAACATGTTTATGAAACAACATCACAACATAACATTTACAAAATTACATCACAACTGACAATGTCTTTCAATATGCCTAATTTAGATGAATGAACCATTCGGGACAGGCACTACAAAGTCAGCCCAATTCCCTTAGCTCGGGTCCTTATCCAGCATACCCGGAAGCTACAGAGATAGAGAGGAACAGAATAAACAAACAACACGCTCATCCACAACATATATAAGTATAATAAATATTGCTTATATTAAATATGAACACTGACAAGTGTGAAATGTATGTACTAAGACAGAGGAGTTAACTTGTGTGTCGACCCACATTGGGAAGAGTGATGAATGTGTGCGTGCGTTAAAGAACCAAATGCTGCCCGCGGCCAGTGACGGACTTCTAGGTCACAAAGGAAAGAAATTCCACAAATTAACTTTTAATAAGGCACACCTGTTAAGTGAAATGGATTCCAGGACTACCTCATGAGGCTGGTTGAGAGGATGCCAAGAGTGTGCAAACCTGTGTGCAAACCTCATCAAGGCATAGAGTGGCAACTCAAATATAAAATGTATTTTAAAATGTATTTTGATTCATTTAACACTTTTTTGGGAGCAAAATGATAAAATGTGTGCTATATAGTAAAAAGAAAGAAAAACCCTTCAATGAGAAGGTCTGTCAAGAATTTGTACTGGTACTATATATATATATATATATATATATATATATATATATATATATATATATATATATATATATATATACAGTTGAAGTCAGAAGTTTACATGCACTTCGGTTTGAGTAGTTAAAACTTGTTTTTCAACCACTCCACACATTTCTTGTGAACAAACTGTAGTTTTGGCAAGTCGGTTAGGACATCTACTTCGTGCATGACACAAGTAATTCTCCAACAATTGTTTACAGACAGATTATTTGACTTATAATTCACTGTATCACAATTCCAGTTGATCAAAAGTTTAACATACACTAAATTGACTGTGCCTTTAAACAGCTTGGAAAATTCCAGAAAATGATGTCATGGCTTTAGAAGCTTTTGATAGGATAAATGAAATAATTTGAGTCAATTGGAGGTGTCCCTGTGGATGTATTTCAAGGCCTACCTTCAAACTCAGTGTCTCTTTCCTTGACCTCATGGGAAAATCAAAAGAAATCAGCCAAAAAATTGTAGACCTCCACAAGTCTGGTTCATCCGTGGGAGCAAATTCCAAACGCCTGAAGGTACCACGCAGCCGTCATACCCCTCAGGAAGGAGACGCATTCTGTCTCCTAGAGATTAACATACTTTGGTGTGAAAAGTGCAAATCAATCCCAGAACAACAGCAAAGGACCTTGTGAAGATGCTGGAGGAAACAGGTACAAAAGTATCTATATCCACAGTAAAACGAGTCCTATATCGACATAACCTGAAAGGCTGCGCAGCAAGGAAGAAGCCACTACTCCAAAACCGTCATAAAAGCGCCAGACTACGGTTTGCAACTGCACATGGGGAGAAATATCATACTTTTTGGGGAAATGTGCTCTGGTCTGATGAAACAAAAAGAGAACTGTTTGGCCATAATGACCATCGTTATGTTTGGAGGGTGGTAGCATCATTTTGTGGGGGAGCTTTGCTGCAGGAGGACTGGGGCACTTCACAAAATAGATGGCATCATGAGGAGGGGAATTATGTGGATATATTGAAGAATCTCAAGACATCAGTCAGTCAATTTAAGCTTGGTCGCAAATGGGTCTTACAAATGGACAATGACCCCAAGCATACTTCAAAAGTTGTGGCAAAATTATTTAAGGAAAACAAAGTCAAGGTATTGGAGTGGCCATCACAAAGCCCTGACCTCAAACTTATAGAACATTTGTGGGCAGAACTGATAAATCGTGTTAGAGTAAGGAGGCCTCCAAACTTGACTCAGTTACACCAGCTCTGTCAGGTGGAACGGGCCAAAATTCACCCAACTTATTGTGGGAATCTTGTAGAAGGCTACCCGAAACGTTTGACCCAAGTTAAACAATTTAAAGGCAATGCTACCAAATACAAACTGAGTGTATGTAAACTTCTGACTCACTGGGAGTGTGATGAAAGAAATAAAAGCTGAAAAAAATCCTTCTCTCTACTATTATTCTGACATTTCACATTCTTAAAATAAGTGGTTATGCTAACTGACTGAAGACAATGAATTTTTACTACTATTAAAAGTCAGGTTTGTGAAAAACTGTGTTGAAATGTATTTGGCTGAGATGTATTGGCGTCAAATGTACAGTGCTTTCGGAAAGTATTCAGACCACTTGAAATGTTCCACATTTTGTTACCTTACAGCCTATTCTAAAATTGATTAAATAAAATAAAAATCCTCATCAATCTACATACAATACCCTATACGTTTAGCTAAAAATGTACATACAGTCTGAAATACCTTATTTACATAAGTATTCAGACACTTGAGCTCAGGTGGATCCTATTTCTATTAATCATCCTTGAGGTTTTTCTTCAACTTTATTGGAGTCCACCTGTGGTAAATTCAATTGACTGGACATGATTTGGAAAAGCACACACCTATCTTTATAAGGTTCCACAGTTGACATTGCATATCAGAGAAAAAACCAAGCCATGAGGTCGAAGGAAATATTTGTTGAGCTCCAAGACAGAGTTGTGTTGAGGCACAGATCTGGGGAAGAGT
Source organism: Oncorhynchus masou masou (assembly GCF_036934945.1). Lineage (NCBI taxonomy): Eukaryota > Metazoa > Chordata > Actinopteri > Salmoniformes > Salmonidae > Oncorhynchus > Oncorhynchus masou. Next base: position 35,223,556 of record NC_088221.1, on the reverse strand, counting down.
ACCCAAAACGTTCTGCAGCATTGAAGGTCCCCAAGAACACAGTGGCCTCCATCATTCTTAAATGAAAGAATTTTGGAACCACCAAGACTCTCAAGACTCTTCCTAGAGCTGGCCGACCTGCCAAACTGAGCAGGGAGGGGACCAAGAACCCGATGGTCACTCTAACAGAGCTCTAGAGTTCCTCTGTGGAGGAAAACCTTCCAGAAGAACAACCATCTCTGCAACACTCCACCAATCAGGCCTTTATGGTACAGTGGCCAGACGGAAGCCACTCCTTAGTAAAAGGCACATGACAGCGCACTTGGCGTTGGCCAAAAGGCACCTAAAGACTCTCAGACAATGAGAAACAAGATTCTCTGGTCTGATGAAACAAAGATTGAGCTCTTTGGCCTGAATGCCAAGAGTCACATCTGCAAGAAACCTGGCACCATCCCTACGGTGAAGCATGGTGGTGGCAGCATCATGTTGTGGGGGTGTTTTTCAATTGCAGGGACTGGGAGACTAGTCAGGATCGAGGCAAAGATGAACGAAGCAAAGTACAGAGAGATCCTTGATGAAAACCTGCTCCAGGGTGCTCAGGACCTCAGACTGGGGCAAAGGTTCACCTTCCAACAGGACAATGACCCTAAGCACACAGCTAAGACAACACAGGAGTGGCTGAGGGAAAGGTCTCTGAATGTCCTTGAGTGGCTCAGCCAGAGCCCGGACTTGAACCCGATCGAACATCTCTGGAGAGACCTGAAAATAATCAAATACAATTTGATTTGATTTGATTTGAAAATAGCTGTGCAACAATGCTCCTCATCCAACCTGACAGCGCATGAGAAGATCTGCAGAGAAGAATGGGAGGAACTCCCCAAATACAGGTGTACCAAGCTTGTAGCGTCATACCCAAGAAGACTCGAGGCTGTTATTGCTGCCAAAGGTGCTCCAGGAAGGTACTGAGTAAAAGGTCTGAATACTTATGTAAAATGTATTCATTTATTTATTTATTTATATTTTATAAATTAGCAACCATTTCTAAAAAACTTTTGTTCTTTGTCATAATGGGTTATTATGTGTAGATTGATGAGGGGGAAAAAACAATGTAATTAATTTTAGAATAAAGCTATAACGTAACAAAATCTGGAAAAAAGTAAGGGCTCTGAATACTTTCCGAAGGCACTGTGTAACTACAGTAGCTAACTGTACATTTCCAGCAGTTTGTTACTTTGTGAGTATACGCCCACTGAAAAAAATCTACTGTGGCTATATTGTGTATACCGGCGTATAGCCCCCACTACACCACTGTGCACAAGTAATTTCACATCTTTGCTTTCCTTCAATCCCCTACAGAATATCAAGCCACAACATCATCAGTGACCTTAACGTAGGTGTGAAGAGGCACTCACTTAAACCTGAGGTCATGCATTCTCTCTTTTCTCTCTTCTGAAAGAGTCCATCTGAGGTTAATGATAACTGTTTGTGTGGTAAATTTATTTAGCTTGATGGTGTGGGAAAAAGTGAAAAAATGAGTTGGACACTAGATGCTGAATACTAGGAAGAGAGATGGTTTTGTGGTTTGAAGATGTTTTTCTAATGAGTGGTTTTGTGATACAATTCTCCATGTTTTAATTTTTACATGGTTTTCAGGGACAGTAGTTACTATTTTGAGACTATTTTGAGAGAGAGAGAGAGAGAGAGAGAGAGAGAGAGAGAGAGAGAGTGGTGTGAGGGGTGTGAGGGTGGTTTGGGGGCTTGTAACGGTTTCCCCTCCACTTCAAACACCACCATGAACAGTGGAAACTTCCCCTACACTAATATCACTCTCAGGGTGGGTGTCTACTGACTGTCAGACTCCTTCAAATCAAAATCCAGGAGCTTCTGTGAAAAATAAACACGGAGGTCAACACTTTCCAGCAGGGCAAATGGTATCTGGCAGCAAAAAAAAGAAAATCAACCAAAAAAAGTGTGAAATCTTCAATTTTGGAATCATAGGCTCCTCTCATCTGAATCATTTTTTGTTCTAATTCTATATATTACATTTTAAATATGTTTCTGACAGTTTAATATCCTACGTTCCTACTAAACATTTCTGAAATAATAATCCAAAACATATTTTAATTAATACAAATGTTCAGGACACAATCGATATATCACACTGCTTTACCAATGATATATGCACATACGATTCATTCATTACATTTACATTTAAGTCATTTGGCAGACGCTCTTATCCAGAGCGACTTACAAATTGGTGAATTCACCTTATGACATTCATGTTATGTATTATATTAATCCATATCGTTCATAAACATTGAGAAACATATATAAGTATTTTTAATGGCTTAAATATGTATATTTATTAGGGGATTCATTATGCTAATTTCTTCATATCAAAAGTTCTGTTTAATATAAATGAAATGTTGAAAATGTATTTTATTGTGTTACGTATATATTTGCTGTGACAAAAGTGTGTCGTTATGGCTAAAGGTGCTTCACATGACCTTATTTTCATTACCAGTAAGTAAGGTGTCATATCACATCTGGAGAATTTTTGGTCATCAAATCTAAAGAGTGAAACATCTAACCACTTATTGGAAGTGACTAAGATGACCTAAAGTTTTCATCTGTGACACAAGAACAACACAAAACATGAAAACATATTTTGAATGTCACATCTCTCTCACGTTTCTTTTTTAGTTTCTTTTCATTGTGATTGTACAGCAGCTTTTAGAGCATGCGCTGACAACCGTACCTCTTGAATACTGTGCTGTACTTCAGGAGATCATTTCAGACAAGTCTGGTCTTTGCCACAGGAGGGAGCAGAGGAGGAGAATAATGAATCTACAGTACAATGCAGAGCTTCTTGCTTATACCACTTCTGACAAGACATTATTAGAATAGATAACCAATAAGATATATAATGCATTTGTGTATGTTTCCATGTTTTTAATGAATTAGAACTCTTAGGCAATGGCCTAAATGCAGGGAAATGTGGCATCAAAAATATGTGCAAACAATTGGACTCCCATAATAATAATTATTAGTAGTATTAATAGTAATAGTAATATGTTTATAATGTGTGTTCATGTATGTATCTTTTATATTTTTATTCATACTTAATTGTCCATTGCTTACAATATATTATGAGTGCTGTATGAACCGTAGCCTAATTAATAAGCACTATTAGCTTTATTATTACTATGATCCTTTTATCATTTATTTATTATCATCCTAATTAGTCATATTCAATCATTGTTTTCACCATTTACTCAAAATAAAAATGCCTTACTGTTATTTTAAGCTTTTCGTCAATGTGTTAAATACAAAAGCAACAGGCTGTGAAGTACTGTAATCGATTGCCGAGCAGCTACAGCACAGACAGCCAGAGAGAGAGAGATCCGTTTCTCTGTGTTAGACCAGGTTCCCAGAACAGACACTCGGCGGCTCGTCTGCTCTGCTTTCGAAGATGGAGGAAGTATCGGGGGATTAACTGTTGTTGCCTGCGGAACTTCTGTATTACATTACATTGTATTCCAAGCAAGACATTCCAAAGGGTGAACATGTGTAGTTCTTACTTCACAGCATAGGTGATGGGATTATTTAATCTCCTGCGATTATAAGGTAACGAAATAAAGAAAACAAATAGCGATGATTATATATTTATTTAGCCTACAAGGATGACAGTTTGTCTGCTATGATGATGATCTAAAACATGTCCGTGGATAAACGCTCAACATCCGACCATTGATCCAGATTCCAGACAATGCAGATCGTGCTGCAATCTACACAGACACGGGATTCAGCGAGACAGGTGCATTTCACTAATAAACATCAGACTGCTCTGGACTGCACAATGATCGGATACCTGTTGATGCAGCAGTGGGGGCTCTTCTGCAACATCTTTCTATGACATGATTCGAAATGCTTTGAACCCAAATTGCAGTGTCAAGGGAGATAATCTCGTATTTTATTCAATTAGGCTATAGAGACAGAATGGGCACAATAGTTGAGGAGACGTTCTGTCTGTTGAAATATCTTTCTACCTGCACCTGCATGTGAATGACAGGTTACTACGAGACAGCATGGACTATCAGTCTGTCATATCTCCCTTAGGACTGCCCACTGACACACTCACTCTTAGACCTCATCCAATTCCTTTTGAATAACGATGCTTCTACGATTCCCTAGAATCCCTCGGCCAAAAATAGGCTGCTCCCTACTCCTTTTATTTGGCTAATTCCATAGGAACCGGTGGATCCAGTTATATTCTACGGTTTCTTTCTTTCTTTCTTTCTTTCTTTATTTCATTTAGTCTAAAAGCAAGTTATATCTTCCCCGACCTACTTTAATAAATACAAACTCCAGTAATACACAGTCTATAACTGTTGAAGTGCCCACATTTTGGCTAATCAGGGTGTACTTCATAGAATATTATAGGATACATACTGTACATAAAGGGAAGGTGCGTGCGGGCTGAGGTGAAAAAGTTGACGGGCAAGTTCAGCACAGAGGAAGTAACTACCAAAGCTACGTATTGAGGAGTGTGCTGCCATGTTCCTAAACTTTATTCAGTTTGTATGCAGGACAGGACCGTGGTATATTCAACTGACGTTTTTATTTTAGGTGTCCTTCTTTTTAAAAAGAGGAGAGTAGACCCTACATTATTAATTGTCTATCAAATACATATTAGACAACTGGGGGTTGTAATTTGTATTTTAGAACGAGGTGCGACTTCCACTGACGAAGATCCCTGATTTGCACAGGGGAGACACTGAAAGGTAATATTCAGTTGAACATTTTGTCAATTGATCAAGTCTGGTTATCAGAACCATACAAATTATTATGCATTTAAAATTAGTAGGCTACCATTCCTACACGAATACTTTGCATACTAACTTTGTAACACATTTATAATAACTTATCAGCATTGTTTTCACCTCGTCGCAACAGGTGAACTTTTAACTTCAAAGGTCCTCATTCTGCTTACTCTTTCTGAGCGATTGATCGATAAATTGACAGGGCTACCCATTCGATTGCTCAAATCATACAATAACAGGTGGCGGCTGATTCTGTCAACATATGGCTTGATTTCGATCGTGTAATTTAAAATAATCAACCCATGTGTTGTTTTAAACTAAAGGGAGATCTTGGGCTGTCAGATAAGCCAACACACGTGCCACGACTGAGCGTCTAGGGACAGGTGTCCACAGCGGAGGCGCGGATTGTTGGTGCAAATTCTTAAGGGCTTTCCGTTTATTGCTTACGAAGCACTTATAATCTCAATTGTCAAAAGTAGAAAATAAAATATATTGACTGAATGTAATAACTTGTATACTTAGGCTGCTAAGCGCTCTAAAGTTTAGAGTATTAACAACTATTTAGTATTTATTTATTTATTTGAATAGCCTAGTCAACCACATATGACTTTTAATTCAGCATACAGTTTTTACTATTTTTCCATAGAACATACACTTAAAAAACAGACATATTATCTCTCCTTGTCTTAGGTAAAACAAATATTTGCATTGTAATTGGTTTCCCAATTATTTAAGTGTTAATTATGAAGGATAATGTAGCCAAAGTGCATGCCATTTTTTATTGACTTGTTATACATATGTCTTGTGTGATTATTATTGTATGTAGAGAAAAGTGGCCATCATACACAAGACATTTGCCAAAATGTTGACATCTGTATGCTCGTTCACAGTAGAAGATGTTTTGCTTGGTCTGTCCTCAAGATTGGGCCTTAATGCGGTTTTATTTTTACACCTGAAATATGACTTTATTGTCCTCTTGTGAGTCATACAGTGCCCTACAATGTATTCATACCCCTTGATTTATTCAGCATTTTGTTGTGTTACAGCCATAATTCAAATGGATTACCTAGACTCTTTTGTTCTCACCCATCGACAAACAATAACAAGAACAATCTGAAAACTTTTTGCACATTTATTGAAAATTAAATACAAAAATATTTCATTTATACAACTATTCACATCCCTCAGTCAATACATGTTAGAATCACCTTTGGAAGCGATTACAGCTGTGAGTATTTCAGGGTAAATCTCTAAGAGCTTTGCATACCTGGATTGTACAGTATTTGTTCATTGCTAGAAAGCCCTTTTCAATTATTGCCATACATTTTCAATCAGATTTAACTCAAAACTAGCTAGGCCACTCAGAAACATTCAACGTTGTCTTGGCAAGCAACTCCAATGTATATTTGGCCTTGTGTTTTAGGTTATTGTCCTGCTGAAAGGTGATTTTGTCTTCCAGTGTCTATTGGAAAGCTGACAGAAACAGGTTTTCCTCTAGGATTGGCTGTGCTTAGCTCTAATCCGTTTATTTTCGAACCACCCCAAAACAACTCCCTATAACATGATATAGCCATCACCAAGCTTGAAAATATGAAGAGTGGTAATCAGTGATGTGTTGAGTTTGATTCGACCCAAACATAACATTTAACATTTACATTTAAGTCATTTAGCAGACGCTCTTATCCAGAGCGACTTACAAATTGACTAAGACTGTATTCAGGACATGAAGTTAATCTTTTTGCCACATTTTTTTTCTCCAGTTTAACTTTCGTGCCTTATTGAAAATACGTTTTAGAATATTTTTCATTCTGTACAGGCTTCCTTCTTTTCACTCTGTCACTTAGGTTAGTATTGTGGAGTAACTACAATGTTGTTAATCCATCCTCAGTTTTCCTCTATCACATCCATTAAACTTTGTAACCGTTTTAAAGTCACCATTGGCCTCATTGTGAAATCCCTGAGCAGATTCCATCCTCTCTGGCAACTGAGTTCGGAAAGACGCCAGTATCTTTGTAGTGACTGGGTCTATTGATACACCATCCAAAGTGGAATTAATAACTTCACAATGCTCAAAGGGATATTCAATGTCTGGTTTTTATGTCCTTCTTTGCAAGGCATTGAAAACCTCCCTGTTTTTTGTGGTTGAATCTGTGTTTGAAATTCACTGCTCGACTGTGGGGCCTGACAGATAATTGTATGTGTTAGATGATGTAGTCATTAAAAAAGTATGTTTAGCACTATTATTGCTCACAGAGTAAGTCCATGCAACTTATTATGTGACTTGATAAGCACGATTTTACTCCTGAACTTATTTAAAATTGACATCACAGTTGGATTGAATACATATTGACTCAAGGCATTTCAGCTTTTCATTTTTCATACATTTGTAAAAATGTTGAAGAACATTATTTCACTTTAAAATATGGGGTATTGTATGTAGGCCAGTGACAAAAATGTTGAATTAAATACATTTTAACTTCAGGCTGTAACACAACAAAATGTCGGAAAAGTCAAGGGGTGTGAATACTGTCTTAAGGTACAACTTTATTTAATCTCAGGTGACCTGACCAGACATAACAAAAACATATAGGAAAGCAGAGAGAGTAAACCTGTAACTGATAGGTTTATTACCCTGACTGTCCAATTTAGCAGTGACATTTGACTGCAGAAAAGGACATATTCAGTATTTCAGAAGTTCAGGATAATTACAAACACACACACACACACACACACACACACACACACACACGCACGCACGCATGCACGCATGCACGCACGCACGCGCACATGCACTGACACTTACAAAACATTAGGAATACCTTCCTAATAATGAATTGCACCCTATTTTGCCCTTAGAACAGTCTCAATTCATCGGGTCTACAAGGTGACGAAAGCGTTCCACAGGGATGCTGGCCCATGTTGACTCCAATGCTTCCCACAGTTGTGTCAAGTTGGCTGGACGTCCTTTCGGTGGTGGACCATTCTTGATACACACGGAAACTGTTGAGTGTGAAAAAACCAGCAGCGTTGCAGTTCTTGACACACTCAAACTGGTGCAACTGGTACCTACAACCATACCCCGTTCAAAGGCACTTAAATATTTTGTCTTTCACCCCCTGAATGGCAAACATACACAATCCAAGGCTTAAAATCCCCCCCCCCCTCATCTACACGGATTGCAATGGATTTAACAAGTGACATCAATAAAGGATCATAGCTTTCACCTGGATTCACCTGGTCAGTTTATGTCATGGAAACAGCAGGTGTTCCTAATGTTTTGTACACTGAGTGTACTTATCTTGTGTATTAAACATCAATAGTATACAATCTCACCTGAACCTCCAACAGATAATACATGTTTACAAAATGTCACCCTGATCGCAGACATGAAATTGGCCAGTGGTGGTATGCACCGTATCACTATTCTCTCTGACTTATTTCATTTGAGTTTAAGGCCTTTTGTTCAGAGGGTCTGAAACTACTAGAACTGGGAACATTTGTCTTCTGACTCTATGTACATTTATAACCCATAATATAGTTTTAGCTTGATATATTTGTTACTTCTCTAATCGCGCAACTTTCTATGAACCACTGTAATCTATTCAGAGGCTAAAACTTTACAATCCACCAGCACTTCAGCAGCATTTTGGGAAGTTGAACCATAGAGTTTTATGATGCAGGGATGCTAGATTAAAGTATTTCGGAACCTCAAAAGCCAAAACTAAAACACGTGCATCTTTGTCTTCATATTGAACTCTGTATCATGTTTGTACATTCTCAAATGTTATCAGTAATAGATTGTATTAATTTATTTTCACTCAACTTTCATTGTAATATATTTGTTAAAAATGAATCATGCCTGTTTCAAAATCAATGTATCCTCTAATTCGGCATTTCTAAATATTTATAATCATTCATATAATGGCTCATTCATTAAATCTATTACAAACTGTTACCTAAAGTAATGTACAAATAAATCACTCCAACCAAACAGTATACACTGTTTTATTCCATTAGGATTTAGAAGAGGTTAGAAGGAGAGTAAGCACTGTGGTACAGCTGGAGTGCTCTGACTTACTGTTTCTTTTTGATACCTACAGCTCTCCCCCAACTATGGAAACAGAGGCAACTGATGTATACTCTGCAAGTAGGTCAACTCTTCAATCACGCTCTAACCAAAATAATATTGACATATAACTCTTAAAAGTCTTTAAAAGGTTTGTGACATTGTGCTTTAAGTTGTGGATGCTGGATGTGTCTCTTATTCACCATTTTATGTAGTTCTTTAAAATGTTGTTTTATGGTCTTTCTAATCAATTTTCCACATTTTGAGGCCGTTTTGTCATCATTTTGGTTATAATCCAACTGGAACTAGTATTTAGTCCAGTCTCCTTTTTCACTTCTGGTTGTTTCTGAGAGTTATTGATTCCTAAGGTGGTTTTATGCTAAAGCAATCAGACATTTGAGAATGTCATGATGTTGTGATGTTTTGCACAGCTGAGTTATGGTCAAAGGTATGGGGCAAGGCTGAGGCTACACTATTTTTTAACAAATACAGTTGACAGATACAGATATGGAAGTGTACGCAAGGATAGGTGAACGTATTCCACACAGCTGAGATGAGGAAGTCATTCTGCTTTACTAATCTGATAAGAGGAGAGAGACATGAGCTGCATGTGTTCTGATCCTGTAAAAGGGCCAACTACTTCTTGGCTCCCCTAGAGATGTCTTATCAGTAGGGTGGTGCTGTACCAGGCACAGTGATACTTCCCTCCTCTTTCTCCCCTCCACAGATTCCCTCTGATAGAACACACTGATCATCTGGAGTTTGACAACTCCTTGTTGCAGGTGTTGAAAATAGTTTTGGGATGACTGGAGCAAAATATGTTATAGTGTGAAGGAAAAAGTAGGATGGAGTAGGATATAGCCATTATAGTGCCCTCTGTTCCAATCCATGTTTGAAGCATACTGCCATATCTCCTCTAAATTGTTAAAGGCAAGCTGATGAATGAGATCTCTGTCTCTTACAGTGTGGAGGAATGGTCTGGAGGTTGATGGTTTGACTGGAAAAACCAGATCCTTGCTCCTGCCTGTGTTGCCTGTGTGGAAATAGGGAAATCGTCCTGCACAGTTCCAAACCTCTTGTTCAAAGTTCATGTCATTCCAGTATCTGTGGCTTATTGAAGTGCTCCCCACTTGTAAAGTACAGTATAAATTTAGCCAGCCAACCAGATGTTGATGATCATTTGATGAAACACGTTCTCAACTCACTTCATAAAACGGCCTACAGAAGCCAACATGTTTATCAGGTCTTGTTCTCTCTTTGCCATTTTCATAAATTGTATTTTCCTTTTGGCTACGCCGCCTACACATGGAACCATCTATATCTGATGCGTTACACACATCATCTTTCTCTGGTTACCTTCCCTGTCTATACAAGTCATCTGGGTTTTGGCCCTGATGCACAGAAATGTCGTGGCGGTTCATACAGTATTGAGTCAACTAATTTATGGTGCCAGTCAAAGCTCTGATTTTGACACAGCAAACTGTGTGTGTGTGTGTGTGTTTTGTATGTGTTGTCTGCCCCAGTTACTCCTCAATCTGGCCCACGGGTTCACTTTGGGAGCAATGAGCTGCAATTTTAAGGATTGTATGTGGAATAGCAGATGATGAACACGTTTGAGCTAAATGCCATTAAGGTTTTCAATAATAATTACAAGGACATGAAACATAGGACCATCAACATTCCGATGCTACTAGTACATATCATCTTTGAGCCACTGTACTGTGCCTTTACCTAACCTGATCGACCACACAGAGTCTTCAAGGCATCAACACTTAGCACAGTAATGGGAAAGCCTGTCCTATCCAGTCATAGAGCGACTCCTGTCTCTACGACAGACAGCACTGCCAAGGGATAGCCGCCCGTCGGTCACCTGAGATTTCCTTCAACTTCAGCGTGGCTTGCAACCTGAGACCAGACCCAGGGATTGTGTCATCATGGTCATGGACCGCGACTCCCAGAGTGCCTCACTCAGCAGCAGCCAATCACAACAATGGAACACTAGTCTACCACATATAATACTAGCATTTTGTTTTAGTCTCCATGGGGGAAGCATGAAGATTGAAGATTAACTGTTGGACTGAAGTGGCCATTGTGTCTATGACATCTCCGGTACTTTCCTGTATAATGTGCTAGCTGGTAAAGTGTTGTCTTTGCTCTGGTGTGGCTCATGTGGGATTTAACAGCTGGGTCAGTGGAGGTGCTGTGGTGTTGCTTCTGTTTTGGCTGAGAGGCTCCCCTGGGGTCAGGCTGTAGAAGGGATTGGACAGCTCTACCTTTGAGTGGACAGGACAGCTATCTTATAGCCTTGCCTGTGTGTCAGGGTGGGTGCTAAGAGGATGCAATCTGATCTGATCTGTATGGATAGGACATGAGGCTGACAGATGCAGTAGCCACTAGCAATACATGTTCCATCCTGTACTCCTGGTTAGCTCCTAAGCCTAAGTGATGGGCCTGGTTGGGACTTGGATGGTGGATCACCCAGGGAAAATATCTTTGCTACTGGAAGTGTTGTTGGGGAACTAGCAACAGATTGCAAAGACCGGTGTGGCACTGTGTTAGATTAGGGACTTACACAGCAAATGGGCCAGTGTTACCTAGTGTTGATTATTCAGTGTAACATTTATACTGTTTATTCAGGTGTTACATTAACTATGTTGGTGTTAAATTATTACTTAGTGGTCTAAAATAATCCCAGTGTTGGTGTTAATAACCAGAGTTGAGTGTGTGAGTGTGTGATTGTGTCAGTATTACTCTGTGGAAAGTACAACGTTCTTATCAAAATCCTGCAGAGGTGGCACCACAGGCCCCAGAGCGGTATGGCAAACAAAAACTGTTGTAAAAAGGTTTATTATGGGCTACAATGGGACCAGGGTTTTTCTAAGCAGATCACATGGTTTAAAAAACTGCTGGAAAAGCTCATGTCCTTGGGGAGGATGAAAAGCCAGTCAAACTGCAGCAATCTTGTACTTGTTCATATTAACTTTATTTTAAAGAATGTGAGAATATAAACCAAATTTGATCGCGTTGACATTTTCTCACAAACAAATGGCCTATAAATTCACAATGTTACCGGTTCGTTTAACCTGGCAAGTGGCACAGGGCGCATAGTAGGCTAGACTATGCAGATTGAAACAGATTCGTCTTCCTCTGATGAGGAGTAAGAGAGGTCGGACCAATTTGCAGCGTGGTATGTGTCCATTTTAATAATACAAACTGAACACTATACAAATGCCAAATAACAAAGTGAAAGACAGAAACGAGAAGTTCCGTGTGGAACACACAGACACAGAAAACACTCACCCACGAAACACTGGTGGGAAAAGGCTACCTAAGTATGATTCTCAATCAGAGACTAACGACACCTGCCTCAATCAGAGACTAACAAAACCATTCCAGGCCAAACGCAAAATACAACATAGAAAAACAAACAGACTGCCCACCCCAATTCACGCCCTGACCATACTAAAAACAAAGACAAAACAACTAAGGTCAGAACGTGACAGTACCCCCCACCCCCAAAGGGGCGCAAAACCTGAACCTATAGGGGAGGGTCTGGGTGGGCGTTTGTCCGCGGTGGCGGATCTGGCGCGGGACGTGGACCCCACTTCACCATAGTTTTTCTCCGCCTCTTTATCCGCCTCCGTGGCTTCTTAAAACGGCGACCCTCGCCGCCGACCTCGGACTGGGCACCCTAGCCCGGGTCCAGAATGGACGTGAGATTCCGGCAGCACTGAACGGACGGGAGACTCCGGCAGCTCCGGAGTGAAGGGCGATTCTGGCAGCGCCTGGCTGACTGATGGCTCTCCTGGCTGGCGGGAGACTCTGGCAGCTCCTGGCTGGCGGGAGACTCTGGCAGCTCAGGACAGATGGGAGACTCTGGCAGCTCAGGACAGACGGGAGACTCTGGCAGCTCAGGACAGAAGGGAGGCTCTGGCAGCTCAGGACAGACGGGAGACCCTGGCAGCTCAGGACAGATGGGAGACCCTGGCAGCGCTGGGCAGGAGGAAGACTGGCAGCACTGGACAGGCGGGAGCACCTGTAGGAAGGAGATGTAGAGACAGCCTGGTGCGGGGGGCTGCCACCGGAGGGCTGGTGCGTGGAGGTGGCACTGGATAGACCGGACCGTGAAGGCGCACTGGAGGTCTCGAGCACCGAACCTGCCCAACCCTACCTGGCTGAATGCTCCCCTTAGCCAGGCCTCTGCAGTGAGGTGGAATAGCCCGCACTGGGCTGTGCTGGCGAACCGGGGACACCATGCGTAAGGTTGGTGCCATGTACCCCGGCCCGAGGAGACGTACTGGAGATCAGATGCGCTGAGGCGGCTTCATGGCACCTGGCTCGATGCCCACTCTAGCCCGGCCGATAGGAGGTGCTGCAATGTACTGCACCGGGCTATGCACACGCAGCGTGGACACCGTGTGCCTCACGGCATTACACGGTGCCTGCCCGGTCCATCTCTCTCCACGGTAAGCACGGGGAGTTGGCGCAGGTCTCCTACCTGACTTCGCCACACTCCCCATGTGCTTCCCCCAAATACATTTTGAAAAGTTCTGTGGCAAATGCCGCCTCGCCACAAGTTTAAAACCACGCCCATCATTGAAATATTTCCCAGCATGCTTTCCTGCAGGTTGATTTTTTTTAGGATAGTTTTTTTTTCAGCTGTGTTTTGGCATGTTCTTTGATTGATTATATATATATTATATTATATATTAATAATTATATATATATATTAATCTTATGCTACACAAAGTTAAATACACATTTTCTAAACTAATCCAATCAGTTAGTTAGATTTATGGCACCCATTGATGAAATGGTTATTCCAGTTTAAATGGTTTAGGTAGTCTAATTTACCAATTTGTTTGGAGTGCAGGTTTCAGATGAATAAACATTTTGGTTGTTGCCATCCTAACTCTGGCTGCTGTCGAATAGAAACTACATATCACTTTGCAAACTAGATATAATTTGGTCTGTTGAAAGTGAGTTTCAGGCCACTCTATTAGGCAAAAAAAAGGTATCTTAAATAAGGTCTTAAGAGGTACAGGTGAAGTCGGAAGTTTACATACACCTTAGCCAAACACATTTAAATTCAGTTTTTCACAATTCCTGACATTTAATACTAGTAAACATTCCCTGTTTTAGGTCAGTTGGGATCACCACTTACTTTAAGAATGTGAAATGTCAGAATAATAATAGAGAGAATGATTTATTTCAGGTTCTTTCTTTCATCACATTCCCAGTCAGACGTTTACATACACTCAATTTAGGATTTGGTAGCATTGCCTTTAAATTGTTTAACTTGGGTCAAACGTTTCGGGTAGCCTTCCACATGCTTCCCACAATAAGTTGTGTGAATTTTGGCCCATTCCACTTGACAGAGCTGGTGTAACTGAGTCAGGTGTGTAGGCCTTGAGGTCAAAGATTTGATGGTCACTCCAATACCTTGACTTTGTTGTCCTTAAGCCATTTTTCCACAACTTTGGAAGTCTGCTTGGGGTCATTGTCCATTTGGAAGACCCGTTTGCAACCAAGGTTTACCTTCTGACTGATGTCTTGTAATGTTGCTACAATACATCCACATAATTTCCCCCTCATGATGCCATCTATTTTGTGAAGTGTACCAGTCCCTCCTGCAGCAAAGCACCCCCACGACATGATGCTGCCACCCTCGTTCTTCACGGTTGGGATGGTGTTCTTTGGCTTGCAAGCCTCCCCCTTTTTCCTCCAAACATAACAGTGGTCATTATTGCCAAACAATTATATTTTTGTTTCATCAGACCAGAGGAAATGTTTCCAAAAAGTACGATCTTTGTCCCCATGTGCAGTTGCAAACTGTAGTCTGACTTTTTTTATGCCGGTTTTGGAGCAGTGGCTTCTTCCTAGCTGAACGGGCTTTCAGGTTATGACAAAATATGGCTCGTTTTACTCTGGACATATAGACACTTGTGTACCTGTTTCTTCCAGCAGCTTCATAATGTCCTTTGCTGTTGTTCTGGGATTGATCTGCACTTTTCACACTAAAGTACGTTCATCTCTTGGAGACAGAACACGTATGACGGCTGCGTGGTCCCATGGTGTTTATACTTGCGTACTATTGTTTGTACAGATGAACGTGGTACCTTCAGGCATTTGGAAAATGCTCCCAAGGCTGAACCAGACTTTTGGAGGTCTACAATTTTTTGGGCTGATTTCTTATGATTTTCCCATGCTGTCAAGCAAAGAGGCACTGAGTTTGAAGGTCGGCCTTGATATACATCTACAGGGACACCTCCCATTGACTCAAATGATGTCAATTAGCCTATCAGAAGCTTCTAAAGCCATGACATAATTTTCTGGAATTTTCCAAGCTGTTTAAAGGCACAGTCAACATAGTGTATGTAAACTTCTGACCCACTGGAATTGTGATACAGTGAATTATAAGTGAAGTAATGACTTGTGTCATGCACAAAGTAGATGTCCTAACCGACTTGCCAAAACTATATTTTGTTTACAAGAAGTTAATGGAGTAGTTGAAAAACGAGTTTCAATGACTCCAACCTAAGTGTGTGTAAACCTCCGACTTCAACTGTATGTAATGTATTGTTGCAAGAAGATAATAATTACGTTTGAGCAGGAACCCACTCGGAAATTATGTTGGAGTGGGGTCGTGGAGTACCGTTAGTTAATTTTGGCCACCTGTGAGATGAAGTGTTGTATCAGTTTAGGTGGTCTATGGTTACGTTAATTAAAGTAAGATAATGTCTGCTGGCAATTCTGAAGTTTTTATAAATGCTTACATAAGAGCATGTAACATTAAGGTTAACTGCTAACTAACAGGGATGTAAACCAATTTGTGCACAAATATAAGCTTTTAGTGCAAATGGAACATTTCTGGGATCTTTTATTTCAGCTCATGAAACACGGTACTAACACTTTACATGTTGTGTTTGTATTTTTGTTTATTATATATACACTTCCTAGTGTTCAAAATGAAATATGAGGTGTTATTGCATAGCACTGAAACTGACAAAGTGTAACAGCATCAGCACTAAGTACAGTGTTATTTTTTTATTATTTATAATTTTACCCCATTTTCATGATATCCAATTGGTAGTTACGACCTAGTTTCATCGCTGCAACTCCCAACAGGCTCAGGAGAGGCGAATGTCGAGACATGCATCCTCCGAAACATGACCTGCCAAGCCCCACTACTCCTTAAAGGTCCCAAACTGTCTTTCTGATTCCCATGTAAAATTGCGTAAAACTATAAAAAAGAGTTTTAGACAGCTTTAATTTAAATGTATTTTTTTATCCTGATCTGTTTATAAATACAGCACTTTTTGTACAAAGTCTCCCCATTTTAGGGGACCAAATGTATTGGGACAAATTTTCTTACTGTATATGTGTATTAAAGTTGTACAAAGTTACATATTTTTTCCCCAGTATTTGGATAATCCTGAATGGAACATTAAAAATGATGAGTGAAAAGGTTTATGATCAAACTTTATCATTGTCGAAGCAAAATAAAAAAATTATACTTTGGTCATCATACTTTGATCTGGTTTCATCCAAATATCATCACATTTTAGTAAAACATGATTATGGCTATTCATGACCTTTAACACAATGCTCACTTAACCCAGAAGTCAACCTTGCCAATATGTCGGAGGAAACATTGTTCAATTGACGAGCACTATCAGCTTGCAGGTACCCGGCCCGCCACAAGGAGTCGCTAGATGAGCCAAGGAAAACCCACTGACCAAACCCGGATGGTGCATGGCCAGTTGTGTGCTGCTTTATGGTGCTCCTGGTCATAGATCGAACCCCAGGCTGTAGTGGCTCCTCGGAACTTTGATGCAGTGCCTTAGACCGCTGCGCCACCTGGGAGGCCCAACACAGTGCTAACAATGAAACTGGACCCATATACACACTGGCCCAGTCTTAAGTTTAAAATTGTCAGAGTTGATTCAACATTGGAACATTTGCTGTTTAGGATCCGGAACAGGGTATCATACAAATAGCCATATTGACACGGGCCTCCTGGCCTAGTTTGCTAAATGATTTCCTCTTAACATAAGTGAAACAAAGCTTAAGATTTTCCCCAGGTAATCAGGTGTTTTGCCACTATTTTGGCAAGGTGTGATTGCTTCAACTGACACCTATCAAAAGCAATGTGTGTGTGTGTGTGTGTGTGTGTGTGTGTGTGTGTGTGTGTGTGTGTGTTATGCTGTTTGTACAGATGGAGTTGTATGCTTATGTGTGCTATGCAGTGCAATGCAATGTAGAGCGATGTTCCCAGCTCTCTTGTTGTCTGTCTGTCTCCCAGGTAACGGAGACTGCCCTCCCAGGAAGACAGAGAACTCTAGAATGTTGGTGGACCTGTCGGCAAACACACCCAATGGACAGCAGCTCCAGCATCCTAATTCACCCACTGGTGAGTGGTTGCTGAACATATACGTGCACACAAACACACACACGTATGTATAGATGCAGGGAGGAACATACACACACGCACACACCCACACTCAAGAGGATTTTGTGTGTTAAGAGAAACAGTTTATCTTATCAACGCATGTCTTATCTGAAGGGTCTTGCATAGTTCCCTTCCCCTAAATGAACAGAAACAGGAAGAGCTGAGGGTGCTATTCACTATGTGGTAGCTGAAGCAGAAAAGGGAAGCTGTTTCCCGCAGCATCCCCCACTATTAGTACCCTGGTCCCAGAACTGTTTATGCTGGCTTGCCAACTCCTATGGTCATTAATAGTTAATAGGAGTCTGCAAGACCCCACAAACAGATTTGGGGTTCAGGCTAAAGTGTTAAAGAGGGAGAGAGTCTCAGAGGGACACTACAGTGTTAAAGAGTGGGATCGTTCTCACTGACACAGCCTGTGTCATCCTGACCCGGAAGTTGCCTAACACCACTCAGCTTCGACACCATTGTTGTAACATAACACTGACTGACGCTGAATTTCTCTTGAAATTGACCAGTTGTGTCACTACAAAACTACAGAACATGTTTGCTATATGTTTACAATCAAACTATTAGTAAGTTAGAGCATTTTAAATGCTTTTTTCGTTGACTTCAGTTAACTGCCTCGACAGCGCCACTAGCAAAACTATGAGGGTAATGTCAATTACAGTATGAGGGAAATGTAAACTATGTGGGTGATGTAAACTATGAGGTGTTCAAGACACAGACAGCTATGGGTTGGACAGGCACCCAAGCTCAGATTTGCTTTTGATGGCACTTTTCTATTAGCTTGGATAACTAGTTTCTCTTCCTTGTTAACATGACCTATGCTTTGGGAGTTTCTTTCTATATATTTTATTCATCTGAGTTCTATGATACACTGTTGTCACAGCAACCATCTCAAGTACAGCCAGCTGCGACAGCAAAGTGCAGGGCTCGTCATTTTATATATCCCATCTCCCGTACCCCTCGTCTGGGAGGAAAATATGAAAACCAGTAGAGCTCGTCTCGATCTGCTGGTTCCGTGTTGCCAGGATACAGTTCTGGATGATAACCTCAATGTCATGCTGTTAGTAAAACAGGGGCTCCTTCAGGTCAGACAGGGATATAGATAGAAGAGGGAATATTGCTAAAGAAAAGACTGCCATGTTATTTCAGAGATTGTCATGTCATTGCTGACAATAGCAGGAGTCCTGCATTCTATGTGTCCTATGTTGTGAGAAAGATGGATGACATCAAACCTATAGCAATCACCACAGTGGACATTGTTGTCATCCCTAAAGCAAACACCACAGTGGACATTGTTGTCATCCCTAAAGCAATCACCCCACACACTCCCCTTGTGTTTATGGAGTCTATGAGCCTAAGGGGACATGGGTATGAGATGGATATAGGTGTGAGAGGTTTGGGGCTATTGCTTTGTCTCCTTGTGTACACACCCTGTGATCATGGTCAGTCACAAATCACAAACAGCCGTGTCTACAGGATTGCAAGGAGTCACCTTCTGCTCATGTTCAATCTTAAAGGTCCCTGTAGCCTATGTTCAATCATAAAAGTCCCTGTTGCCTATGTTCAATCATAAAGGTCCCTGTTGCCTATGTTCAATCTTAAAAGTTCCTGTTGCCTATGTTCAATGATAAAGGTCCCTGTAGCTTATGTTCAATCTTAAAGATCCCTGTTGCCTATGTTCAATCTTAAAGGTCCCTGTAACCTATGTTCAATCTTAAAGGTCCCTATATTCAAACAAATGCATTGTATGGGAGTGTACAATCTCTGGATCTCTGAATATTATTCTGTGGCTACGTTTGTGTGTGTGTGTGTGTGTGTCTGTCTGTGTGTGTGTGTGTGTGTGTGTGTGTGTGTGTGTGTGTGTGTGTGTGTGTGTGTGTGTGTGTGTGTGTGTGTGTGTGTGTGTGTGTGTGTGTGTGTGTGTGTGTGTGTGTGTGTTGTCAGTCACAGATACTAGGCGTCTTGTGGCAGTAGAAAACCAGCAGAGGCCTTCCTGCCTTTAGTCAGTCAGTCAGCACCCCCCACCCCTCCCCCTCCCCCACATCCCATCCAGCCAGTCTCTAACCCAGCATCAGTCAAGTGGAAAACCTCAGGGGCTCAGCAGCAGCACCTGTTTAGGCTAGGACATTCCCCTCCCCCTCGTCCTTCCTCTTTCATCTTCTTCCTCCCTCCCTCTTCTCCCCAGGGACTGACTGGAACTAGACAAGCCTGTTTCTCATCTCTCCCCCAATAATGTTCAGAGCATGTCACATCACTACACACAGTCCATTTCTGGGAGTAACCAAGTGTATCTTTACATAACATGTTAACTATGTGCATTCCAGAAATTTCAGGTTTAAAAATAGCACTTATAGTTGCTTACAATTAAAATAGTTTAATTGTTAGTCAGATGTGGAGAGTCTCTGTCTCAGGGGGTTTAGCATAAACTTTCCTAATACTGTGAGTATCATTATATCACTTGTTTCACCAGGGGAAATGATATGCAGATTGTATGAAATTATTCCTATCAATGGAGTTAGTCAAAGAGAAAGAGATTTACAAGATGTAAAATCCCAACCTTCAGTTCCCACACCTATTGAGAAACAAGGATGACCCACAAAAATAATCTAATGTAATTAGCCAAAAACCATCAAACAATAACTTGATTGGTCATACTGGTCTCTTCTAGAAAACACAATCAAACAGGAAGATGAGACAGAAGATGAAGGGGACAGGAGGACCACAACAGAGGATATGGGCCAAAGCGGGGAAGAGGGATCGGGTTTGGAGGAGCCCATGATTGACAGCCCAAACAACCTACAGGATGGGGTCCCCGGGTCAGAAGGGTCATCTGACCCAGGAACTCGGCTGCCCAATGGTAAATGTTTCTCTAAAGTTGTTTCCCCTTATGTCCCTTCTATAGTATATAGCCCAAACCGTATGTACGCTATATTGAACACCAATGACCCAATACTCTCTGATGTATCTGAGGATTGTCAATGTTTTACCATTAACATCTAGCATATTGCAAAAACCTGTTAGTTATATATAATACAAAATGGCAGATAATGGATACTTCACGTTGTAGCTCAGTATGAGATATGTATTTTACAGACTAAAGACACATCACTTATCCTATGTTTGAAGAAAATTATAATGCTTGAGTCGGAAATGGCTTATTTTTGTGTCATTGGGTGTGGAGTTGAAAAGCTTTGCTGTGTTCTGGAAGACAATAGTTGAGCCTTAGAATCATTCTCAGGGAAAACATCCCAGGAATCTTCCTCAACCTGTTCCCGAGCCCTTAACTGACACTATTACTGTGCCTCGGTCGTCATAGATTTAGGATCAGATTTTCAATTGTTGGGCTGCAGATCAAGAGCGAATCATCATTATGATAATGATGATGATGATGATGATGACAATGAGAGTGCTATAGTGTAGTTGTGAACCAGGAAAACTATGTACATAGAGACATACAAACACACACTCACCGATGGTAAAACTGGGCACTAAACGTATACAGCACGTTTAGCAATGCAAGACTATAAGACACAATGTAAGACTCTCTAAACCGTCTTCCATCTGAAGACACTTTGACAGCAACGCTTAACATAATCATTTTAACTTATACATATGGTGTGTGCATGTGTGTATGTTTGTCCCTCCTATAACCATACATTTGGTCTGGTTAGGGACGGAAACATTGTAATGATGTACCTACTGTACTGTGTGGTGATAGAAAGAGAGAACGCTGTAGTAGAGACCCAGAGCGAATAGGAACAGAGCTAACACCTCATCTCACCACACTCCATTTCTGGAGATATAAATATCTCTGTCGTTACTACAGTAAGGTCTAGTTCAAATGTATCAATAGTACACAGTGCACATCAGAAACCACACAGCAGTTTGTTTTTCTCTGCACTGAAAATCCTCCTTGAAGTAATATTGGCAACGTTTGTTAGTCTCAGCTAGGGTTTGTTTAGTTGAGGCTGAGGACAAGGTTAGCAATTGACGAGTTTAGGGTTTGTTCACCTCCACAGTCCAGCCATGTATAGGTCCTGTGTAGCTGGTAGAGCATGGCACTTGCAACGCCAGGGTTGTGGGTTTGATTCTTGTGGGGGACTGGTACGAAAAAACAGAAAATTATGAAAATATATTTATTCTACTGTAAGTTTCTCTGGATATGAGAGTCTGCTAAATGACGTACATGTTTTACCATTGAAATGTGTTGATTGTTGTTGGGTCGCTGTGAACCTCAATTTCTGTACTTAAGTTTGTTCAGTCCAAAATCCCAGTGAAAAATGTGGCAACTCAATACTAGGTTGCTGAGTTTCTGTGGTTATTGTGTGTTGCTGATCTGGCACTATGTTAAAGTGGGACTGTGAGTGAAGCAAGCTTGCACTTCCTGTGCCCATTTCAGCTGATAGGCCGTTCCAGTGTAACACTTCCTGTGGCCCTCTCAGGTGATAGGCCGTTCCAGTGTAACCAGTGTGGTGTGTCGTTCACTCAGAAGGGCAACCTGTTGAGACACATCAAACTGCACACGGGGGAGAAGCCCTTCAAATGCCCCTTCTGCAGCTACGCCTGCCGCCGTCGTGACGCACTCACAGGCCACCTACGCACACACTCAGGTCAGCCTTTCTGCCGCCTCTGTTCTTCCTTCTTCTTCCTCCTCATCCTCCTCTTCCTCCTCATCTCTGTGACTCCTTTATTCACCTATTCCCTCTATATTGAGTCATGCTTGCTTTAACTTTTTTTATTCTGGTTACTACTGAGTATCATATCCTGGTTTCAATAAATTCTCAACTTGTCAAATAGTTGATGCTATAGATCAGGCTATAGAACAGGTCTGTCTCAAAGTAACTAAAAGCATGATCTCCTCTGACTTGTGTCTAAGTTTGTGTGAGACAGATTAGCAACAGTCCCCACAAATATCATTGTTTCTCATTGTTGGATGGATGCATCTCTCTGAAGATTTGTTTGCAGACAGACAAGGGCTGTGGTTAGGCACCCAGGACATGATGTTTCTTTCATTCCTATAACCTGCTCAAGTCTCCTCAGAAAGGAACTCTCTGTTCTCTGTAGATATATGGGGAGACTAAAGAAACCCTGTGCTGTGTTGCTCTAACTGTAACTCACTGTCCTAGCTCTGCATCAAAGACCCCTCTCTCTCTGTGGTCTCCACTGCCGTGTCTTTGAGACACAGGACAGATAACAGTGCGCCACCATCTCAAGTGTTGTCCTCCTAGAAGTACTCACATGCAGCTACCCAGAACCAGAGGGTCTCTCTGTCTCTTGTCTGTCTTTCTGTCTGTCTCTTTCATTCTCTTTTGACCTTTTTCTAATTTTCAAATCCTTTTTTAGGCTAAATTCATTCCTCACTCTCCTCCAGTCAGTGTAGGCAGCAAATGAAGGTGTAGTAAGTAGTAGTGCTGTATGAATCCCCTTTCTCCCCTCAGCCTACCTACTATATGAATCCCCCCGGCCCTCAGCCTACCTACTATATGAATCCCCTTTCACCCCTCAGCCTACCTACTATATGAATCCCCTTTCTCCCCTGAGCCTACCTACTATATGAATCCCCTTTCTCCCCTGAGCCTACCTACTATATGAATCCCCTTTCTCCCCTGAGCCTACCTACTATATGAATCCCCTTTCTCCCCTGAGCCTACCTACTATATGAATCCCCTTTCTCCCTGAGCCTACCTACTATATGAATCCCCTTTCTCCCCTCAGCCTACCTACTATATGAATCCCCCCCGGCCCTCAGCCTACCTACTATATGAATCCCCTTTCTCCCCTCAGCCTACCTACTATATGAATCCCCTTTCTCCCCTCAGCCTACCTACTATATGAATCCCCTTTCACCCCTCAGCCTACCTACTATATGAATCCCCTTTCTCCCCTCAGCCTACCTACTATATGAATCCCCTCTGCCCCTCAGCCTACCTACTATATGAATCCCCTTACCTCACCCCCCTCAGCCTACCTACTATATGAATCCCCTTTCAGCCCCTCAGCCTACCTACTATATGAATCCCCTTTCTCCCCTCAGCCTACCTACTATATGACATCCCCTCTTCCCCCTCCCCTTTCTCCCCTCAGCCCCTTTTCTCCCCTCAGCCTACCTACTATATGAATCCCCTTTCTCCCCTCAGCCTACCTACTATATGAATCCCCTTTCTCCCCTCAGCCTACCTACTATATGAATCCCCTTTCTCCCCTCAGCCTACCTACTATATGAATCCCCTTTCTCCCCTCAGCCTACCTACTATATGAATCCCCTTTCTCCCCTCAGCCTACCTACTATATGAATCCCCTTTCTCCCCTCAGCCTACCTACTATATGAATCCCCTTTCTCCCCTCAGCCTACCTACTATATGAATCCCCTTTCTCCCCTCAGCCTACCTACTATATGAATCCCCTTTCTATGAATCCCCTCAGCCTACCTACTATATGAATCCCCTTTCTCCCCTCAGCCTACCTACTATATGAATCCCCTTTCACCCCTCAGCCTACCTACTATATGAATCCCCTTTCTCCCCAGCCTACCTACTATATGAATCCTAGCCTACCTACTATATGAATCCCCTTTCTCCCCTCAGCCTACCTACTATATGAATCCCCTTCTCCCCTCAGCCTACCTACTATATGAATCCCCTTTCGCCCCTCAGTCTACCTACTATATGAATCCCCTCTGCCCCTCAGCCTACCTACTATATGAATCCCCTTTCGCCCCTCAGCCTACCTACTATATGAATCCCCTTTCTCCCCTGAGCCTACCTACTATATGAATCCCCTTTCTCCCCTCAGCCTACCTACTATATGAATCCCCCCGCCCTCAGCCTACCTACTATATGAATCCCCTTTCTCCCCTCAGCCTACCTACTATATGAATCCCCCCCGGCCCTCAGCCTACCTACTATATGAATCCCCTTTCTCCCCTCAGCCTACCTACTATATGAATCCCCTTTCTCCCCTCAGCCTACCTACTATATGAATCCCCTCTCCCCTCAGCCTACCTACTATATGAATCCCCTTTCTCCCCTCAGCCTACCTACTATATGAATCCCCTTTCTCCCCTCAGCCTACCTACTATATGAATCCCCTTTCTCCCCTCAGCCTACCTACTATATGAATCCCCTTTCTCCCCTCAGCCTACCTACTATATGAATCCCCTTTCCCCTCAGCCACCTACTATATGAATCCCCTTTCTCCCCTCAGCCTACCTACTATATGAATCCCCTTTCTCCCCTCAGCCTACCTACTATATGAATCCCCTTTCTCCCCTGAGCCCCTACAGCCTACCTACTATATGAATCCCCTTTCTCCCCTCAGCCTACCTACTATATGAATCCCCTCTATATGAATCCCCTCAGCCTACCTACTATATGAATCCCCTCCCCTCAGCCCCTACATATGAATCCTACCTACTATATGAATCCCCTTTCTCCCCTCAGCCTACCTACTATATGAATCCCCTTTCTCCCTCAGCCTACCTACTATATGAATTCCCTTTCTCCCCTCAGCCTACCTACTATATGAATCTCCTTTCTCCCCTCAGCCTACCTACTATATGAATCCCCTTTCTCCCCTGAGCCTACCTACTATATGAATCCCCTCTTCCCTCAGCCCCTACTCAGCCTACCTACTATATGAATCCCCCCGGCCCTCAGCCTACCTACTATATGAATCCCCTTTCTCCCCTCAGCCTACCTACTATATGAATCCCCCCGGCCCTTTCTCCCCTCAGCCTACCTACTATATGAATCCCCTTTCAGCCTACCTACTATATGAATCCCCTCAGCCTACCTACTATATGAATCCCCTTTCTCCCCCTCAGCCTACCTACTATATGAATCCCCTTTCTCCCCTCAGCCTACCTACTATATGAATCCCCTTTCTCCCCTCAGCCTACCTACTATATGAATCCCCTTTCTCCCTCTCAGCCCCTCAGCCTACCTACCTATATGAATCCCCTTTCTCCCCCTCAGCCTACCTACTATATGAATCCCCTTTCGCCCCTCAGCCTACCTACTATATGAATCCCCTTTCACCCCTCAGCCTACCTACTATATGAATCCCCTCTCCCCCTCAGCCTACCTACTATATGAATCCCCTTTCTCCCCCTCAGCCTACCTACTACCCCTACCCCTCAGCCTACCTACTACATGAATCCCCTCTGCCCCTCAGCCTACCTACTATATGAATCCCCTTTCTCCCCTCAGCCTACCTACTATATGAATCCCCTTTCTCCCCTCAGCCTACCTACTATATGAATCCCCTCTGCCCCTCAGCCTACCTACTATATGAATCCCCTTTCTCCCCTCAGCCTACCTACTATATGAATCCCCTTTCTCCCTCAGCCTACCTACTATATGAATCCCCTTTCTCCCCTCAGCCTACCTACTATATGAATCCCCTTTCTCCCCTCAGCCTACCTACTATATGAATCCCCTTTCTGGCCCTCAGCCTACCTACTATATGAATCCCCCCCCAGCCCTCAGCCTACCTACTATATGAATCCCCTCCCCTCAGCCTACCTACTACATGAATCCCCTTTCTCCCCTCAGCCTACCTACTATATGAATCCCCTTTCTCCCCTCAGCCTACCTACTACATGAATCCCCTTTCTCCCCTCAGCCTACCTACTATATGAATCCCCTTTCTCCCCCTCAGCCTACCTACTATATGAATCCCCTTTCTCCCCTCAGCCTACCTACTACATGAATCCCCCCTGCCCCTCAGCCTACCTACAGTACTATATGAATCCCCTCTGGCCTTCAGCCTACCTAGCCTACCTACTACAGTACTGAATCCCCTCTGGCCCTCAGCCTACCTACTATATGAATCCCCTCTGCCCCTCAGCCTACCTACTATTTGAATCCCCTTTCTCCCCTCAGCCTACCTACTATTTGAATCCTGTCTCCCCCTCAGCCTACCTACTATGAATCCCCTCTGGCCCTCAGCCTACCTACTACATGAATCCCCTCTGGCCCTCAGCCTACCTACTATATGAATCCCCTTTCACCCCTCAGCCTACCTACTATATGAATCCCCTTTCTCCCCTCAGCCTACCTACAGAATCCTACCTACCCCTCAGCCTACCTACTATATGAATCCCCACCCCTCAGCCTACCTACTATATGAATCCCTTTCTCCCCCTGAGCCTACCTACTATATGAATCCCCTTTCACCCCCTCAGCCTACCTACTATATGAATCCCCTTTCACCCCTCAGCCTACCTACTATATGAATCCTCTGGCCCTCTGCCTACCTACTATATGAATCCCCTTTCACCCCTCAGAATCCTCCTACCTACATGAATCCTTCCTCAGCCTACCTACTATATGAATCCCCTCCGCCCCTCAACCTACTTACCACACAACCTGAGCGTTGAATGGAATGTTAGGCACTCTTCTGTGGCATACGGAGTAGGTTCGCATGCCGTTCTCTTACGTACAAGGCTGTTGTTGAAAGGGCTCCTCTCCCTTCTCCTCTCTCTCTCTCTCTGTTCCTCCCTGCCCCCTGGGAGACACAGGTGAAGAGATTGAGAGGGTAAGAGACAGAGACAGAGAAACACAGAGAGAGAGAGACAGTGACAATGGATTGTACAATCAAAATCAAATCAAATTAAATTATATTATATTAGTCACATACACATGGCTAGCAGATGTTAATGCGAGTGTAGGGAAATGCTTGTGCTTTTAGTACAGACAATGCAGTAATATCTTACAAATAATGTACAAGAATATGTACATATAAATATATGGATGAGCGATGGCCGTGCGGCGCAGGCAAGATGCTGTAGATGGTATAGAGTACAGTATATACATATGAGATGAGTAATGTAGGATATGTAGACATTATTAAAGTGTTGTTTCTTAACGTGACTAGTGATACCTTTATTAAGTCCATTTATTAAAGTGGCCAGAGATTTGAGTCTGTATGTTGGCAGCATCCTCTCTATGTTAGTATCTCGGTCCCAGCTTTGATGCACCTGTACTGACCTCGCCTTCTGGATGATAGCGGGGTGAACAGTCAGTGGCTCGGGTGGTTGTTGTCCTTGATGATCTTTTTGACCTTCCTGTGACATTGGGTGCTGTATGTGTCACAGATTGGCACTGCATGGATTGTGTTGTACAGTATCTGAAACCATCACAAACACATTGTTGAATGGCAATATGAAATCATTCCTAGAATTGCTGTGAAAATGTGTAGTGTGCATGTGATTGGTTGTTCTTGTAGGTGTTTTAGATGCTACATGGAGAGCTATGGGGTCACTCATTTCTGACATTATACGAGACAATAAAAGGTTTCCGAGACAAGAAACAATAGGTTCCTGTTTGTCACCCAAATAGATGACTGAGTCTAAAGGCTGGGAGCGTTGAGGTCTATTTGCATGTCCAAGAATAGCTGCTGAAAGCGGGATTTTGGTGATACATCCAACATCTGCAAAAGGCCACGTGGGGGAGGTTGTGTAAATGAAGTGTGTGTGTGTGTGTTGCCTATTCCAACATGAAAGTGTAACTGCCCATTGCGGCTGGCAGCTGGTGACAGTTCGCAGGCGCTTTGGCCTCGATCATTGGAGCAGACAGACAGTTCAGAGTGTTTTTCCATTACCGTGACATTATATTACTTTAGTTGGTAGAACATTGTATTCTTATAATGCAGGGTAGTGGGTTTGATTCCCAAGACCGCCCAGACGTTAAATGTATGCACGCGTGACTGTAAGTGGCTTTAGATAAAAGTATCTTCGTTATCAGACTGAAACATGTTATTCCCACAGTAACAGGTCAGGTAGTTTCTAGTGACGTAGTCACCTCTGCTATACATTTTATCACGTCAACTGCTCCTATTTTGGGCCAGAGTCTGGGTCACTGGTGGGTGTTGTCTAGACCGCCAACTCATTGTGAATTTATTCATTCATTCATTCATTCATTCATTCATCAATGAGTAATTAATTCATGAATGAATGAATGAAGTAGAATTAATAAATTAATGAGGAAAGATTGGAAGGAAGGAAGGAAGGAAGGAAGGAAGGAAGGAAGGAAGGAAGGAAGGAAGGAAGGAAGGAAGGAAGGAAGGAAGGATCAATGGATGGATCTTCTCTGTGGGAAAGCTAGGTGAGGTTTTGGCCTGTCTCACCAGCATAAACCCCATCTGAATGGAACTGGCAGCATGAATCACTTCCCACCTCCAGCTGCTGAGGAGAAACACATGCGTTGTTTAGGTCTAATGTTGGAGTTATTTTCCTCCCAGTTGTTGGCGTATGAAAGGGACAAGTCTGTATTGGAGAGTCTGGTTTGTGTGAGGGATCCTACTAGCTGTGGAGCATAATTACTCCATAGTGCATCATAGCCCTCCTCTATTTTCTGTCTTCTCCATGGGCTCTGTTTGTTTACTACAACCTCCTACAGCAGTGTTGCTCAACTCCAGACCTCCAGTACACCCAACAGCACACATTTGTGTTTTAGCCCCGGACCAACTCACCTGATTGAAGTCATTGAGGGCTTGATGATTAGTAGACAAGTTGAATCAGGTGTGCTTGTCTCGGGCTACAACCAAAAGGTGTACTATTGGGCGTACTCGAGGACTGGAGTTGGGAACACTGTCCTAGAAAGTTCACATAGACTCTGTTCTCCACAGGTTCCATGCGTTTACTACAACCTCCTAGAGAGTTCACATACTGTAGATTTGCGTCACCACAAAAATGCTTTGGACCATGCCCACTCTCTGTCTCTGTCCATCCACCTGTCTATTAAAATAATATTTTGTTATTTTGATATAATTTCTCTCGTTTAGTGGGCAAACCACACAAGTGCAACTACTGTGGGCGGAGCTACAAACAGAGGATTTCATTGGAGGAGCATAAAGAGCGTTGCCATAACTACCTTCAGAGTGTTGCCATGGATCCCACCTCCATCACCGGACCTTATCCAGGTGAGTGTCAATGTCCTGCTCTGGTACAGAGACGTGCTATATGGTACAGCACTGTTGATGGTATAGATGTGGAAACATCTGCTTTGTTTGTCACTTTTCTGCACCTTGCACCTTCTCTTTTTATAAATGATCATTCAAGCATGAAGTTCAATT
This sequence comes from Oncorhynchus masou masou, assembly GCF_036934945.1. Lineage (NCBI taxonomy): Eukaryota > Metazoa > Chordata > Actinopteri > Salmoniformes > Salmonidae > Oncorhynchus > Oncorhynchus masou. The sequence goes on along the minus strand of NC_088221.1, from coordinate 35,194,155 downwards.
GAAGACCAATTGTATTTCTCTGCCTCCTTATTGTAGAGTAAGTGCGAGTACCCTGTAAACTCTACTTAGTTATTTGACAGTCATACACCAGCCACCTACTACCTACAAGCGTTGGTGCAGACTTTAATTCTGCTTATCCACGCACACACACACACACACACACACACACACACACACACACACACACACACACACACACACACACACACACACACACACACACACACACACACTCCTCTGACCCCTAGGTGAGGTCCCTAAAGAGCAGAGGCCCCTGGCCGAGGCTGTTGCCAGGGCAACCTTCGACCGACCACCAGTCATCGAGAGACTGCAGAGTAACATGGGGAAGAGGAAGAGCACCACCCCACAAAAGTTTGTGGGTAAGAATCATTACATCATTTCCTGTGATGGGGAGCACAATGATGTGTTGACCCCAAGGATCACTAACTCACAATTACTCATATAAGCTTATATAATTATCGTATTTAAATGACAATACATCATTTCATTTTTCTTTACAATCACTATTTGAAATATTTCAGTGTTTGATAAATATTCATTTGTTATTAAAGGTAGACTCAGCAAAATTACGTTACCACGAGCAGCACCGGAGATATTGAGATGAGTGAGATGCAACACTTCGCTCTCACACAGTCACACACAGTGTCTGTGCATGCGCATGGGTGTTTCATGCTGTTACAGCATGATGGCCAGGGCACCAAAACAGCTGAGAAGTTCAGCCTCTCACGTCAACACTCTTAGTTGTTACAGAAATTGACCCACCATATTGTTTACATTTTGCATCTACCTCATATCACTGAGTATTTTGTGGGGTATTTAGTTAATTCCATTTTTTGATTGAATTTTACCTGTTAGGTTAAATTCAGTTTACAGTTTTGATTTTTTATGTTCAGTTTGACCGAACTGTTACAGGATGAGTTTATGCATGCAAAAAAGGGAATTGCGTGCCTGGGCAGAGGTTTAGCAACACAAATATTACCTTGATTTAACGGTAGAAATGAACACACTAATCACAGATTTCAGCCTTTTCGATTGTTTTAGGTTTCAGATCCATTGGTCTTATTCACTGTATTTCTACATTCAATTACAATCGATACTTATCATCAAAAACATTATTTTTCTTTGTATTACGAAACAGTTGTAAACATTTAGTGGGGATATTAGCGTTGAACACAATGATTTTGTTTGTGAGGTATACTTCACTGCACTATTAGATAGAGCGAGACACAGAGAGCGGATGAGAGAGACGAGGGCATGTTTTTCACTCTGTGGTTTGTTACACCTGTATCTCTGCCATAACTCTTATCGAGAGAGGGGCAAAACAGCTCACCGCATCCCTGTTCTGGAAGGGTTAAACAGTGCATTCAGATAGATGGGGATTTCCACTATTAAACACAAAACCTCTGAGATAATGCAATAAGAAAAACAAGAAAATAATGCTTAGCTTCTCAAAAGGGAAAAGGTTCAACAGACACTCATATTCGTATACTACAGTATATATTTACACTTGTATGTATAGTTTCATTGTGGTAATATGTATTCTGTGCTCTGTGCAGGTGAGAAGATGATGAGTTACAGTTACCCAGAGATGAGCTATGACATGAGTCTGAAGTATGAGAAGGAGGCAGAGCTGATGCAGGCTCACATGATGGACCAGGCTATCAACAATGCCATCTCTTACCTGGGCTCTGACTCCCTGAGACCTCTGGTCCACCACCCCCATCCGCACCACACGGTCCACACCCATCCCTCTCAATGGCTGAGGTGGTAAACATGGGCAACCCCCTCTTCCACCACGTCTACCCCCTGGAACCAGGGCCAGGGCACCGTATGGACAGACCAAGCAGCCGGGACGCCCCACCTCATCCTTCACCTCTGCACCCTCCTCTTCCTGACTTTACTCCCTCGTCCAACGGGCCCATCGCCCTCACCAGACCCAAGCAGCACCAGCTCCAGGGTACCAGAGAGGAGAGAGAGTGTCCTAGCAACAGTGGGCTGGACTCTGCCGAATCTACACGGAGCAGCCCACAGGAGAGGCTGGGTTACTACAGGAACCACCGAAACAACCCCCACCCCCGACCCAGGTCCAGACCCAGCCCAGCCAATGGCGGGAGAGAGGAGGGGCAAGGTGGGGCTGAGATGGGTGGGGTGGGGTTGACAGCGGAGGTGGTCCGGGGAGAGGCGGCAGAGACGAGTCGGGACGGGGTGCGTGTGTTTGGGCGAGAAGGCCGGGAGGTGAGGGTGTTCCAGTGTGAGCACTGCTGTGTTCTCTTCCTGGACCACGTTATGTACACCATCCACATGGGCTGTCATGGTTACAGGGACCCGCTGGAGTGCAACATCTGTGGCCACCACAGTAAGGACCGCTACGAGTTCTCATCTCACATCGTCCGCGGGGAACACACCTCCCAGTAGAGGGCTGGACAAGACAGGAGCCATCCCTCCCCATCCCCACCCCAGGACTGTGATGTGGAACTAACTGTGTGTGATCAATGCATCGAACCAAGGCAGAGAAAACTATCTAACATTTGCTGCAGCATAATGATACTGACTATATAATTCCAAACAAATATATGAAGGTCTGGGCCAAATACACATTTTCATTTTTTAAGGTGTTTTGAAGATTGTTGAGATATGCATCTGAAGTGAGGGACTTCTTCGTGTGGGAAAAAGAGGACAAAGAACAAGTACACCTATTCAGTTTTGTTGTGGTCTGTCTCTGAGATTGTCAAAGAGCAACTAATACTGTGAGTAGTTATATTATAGTTTTATAAGTCGTTTCACTGTCCTTGTCTTGGATACTGTATTGTTGCACTTGTTTGCTGCAACACAGACTGCCATGGAAGAGCTCAACTTGTCAAGGGGCTTTCCCTGACTCCACCACCCAAACCATTTCATGCAATACACATCTCCTCTGTCTTATGTCAAAAGCCTTGCTAACTGCAAACTGCTCAGACATGTTGTCACACCAGCCACATTAGAGAGGGAGAGAGAGAAGAGCGAGTGAGAGGGAGAGAGAGAGAGAGAGAGAGAGAGAGAGAGAGAGAGAGAGAGAGAAGAGCGAGAGAGGGGAGAGAGAGAGAGAGAGAGAGAAGAGAGAGAGAGAGAGAGAGAGAGAGAGAGAGAGAGAGAGAGAGAGGAGAGAGAGAGAGCGAGAGAGAGGAGAGAGAGAGAGAGAGCGAGAGAGGGAGAGAGAGAGAGAAGAGCGAGTGAGAGGGAGAGAGAGAGAAGAGCGAGAGAGAGGGAGAGAGAGAGAGAGAGAGAGAGAGAGAGAGGAGAGAGAGAGAGAGAGAGAGAGAGAGAGAGAGAGAGAGAAGAGAGAGAGAGAGAGAGAGGGAGAGAGAGAGAGAGAGAGAGAGAGAGAGAGAGAAGAGCGAGTGAGAGAGAGAGAGAGAGAGAGAGAGAGAGAGAGAGAGAAGAGCGAGTGAGAGAGAGAAGAGCGAGTGAGAGGGAGAGAGAGAGAGAGAGAGAGAGAGAGAGAGAGAGAAGAGAGAGAGAGAGAGAGAGAGAGAGAGAGAGAGAGAAAGAGAGAGAGAGAGAGAGAAGAGCGAGTGAGAGGGAGAGAGAGAGAGAGAGAGAGAGAGAGGAGAGAGAGAGAGAGAGAGAGAGAGAGAGAGAGAGAGAGAGAGAGAGAGAGAGGGAGAGAGAGAAGAGCGAGTGAGAGGGAGAGAGAGAGAGAGAGAGAGAACGAGAAAGAGAGAAAGAAAGAAAATAAAAGAGAAAGAGAGAGAGACTTACTCAGACATTGATTTACTTTTCCAGACATTGTATACAAATGTGTTATTAAAGTTTTGTTCATTACACTAGCTAACTATCTGCTGTCCTTAGAACAGTTCCTTTAACCTTATCAGTTCCACAACCCTTCACAGAGGAAAGGAAAAGCACTGCACTGCAACCTGCCTCCCTAAACCTGTTCTTGCACTAGCAGCCTGATGCCTTGAGGGATGTGGAGGAATGGATGAGGCACTCCCTGGTTCAATAGCAACTTCACATATCTTTCTCGCAACTTGCCTTTTATTCCACTCATGTGTCTTTAGTGAACAGGCTGCTTTCTGCAGATTACATGTCAGTGCATGTACTCCACAGTACTCCAGGGTTGGGATCAATACCATTTCAATTCAGTCAATGAAAAAAAGCAATGAGGAAAATTGGCATTGGAATTTGGAATTTACTTTTTTTGTTGATAGAATTCAAATAGAATTGATCCGAACTTTGCTGTACAGTGGATATGAATGATGTGGAAAGCATTTAGCCCAGTACAAATGGCAATGCACTTTAAACTGATACACTGCTACTGTCAAGTAGACAGAAAGCAGTGTGGTTTAGAGTTTACGAAGAGCCTTTTTAGAAGGATAATGCCAATGAAGGAAGATGGCACTGATTTGGATCAAATATGATAATCTAGGTGCACTTGGACAAATGCATAAGACAATGTACATACTGCTCTTTAGATAACTCATATTTTGCTGGCAAAATATGTAATGTCGCTGTTGTTCTGTTTATTTTGCAGCGTATACCATATTTTGAATTGACACTGTCTTTTGTCTTGATAGTCTTTGGCCATTGGAATGGCCCTATGTATATGGCCAGGAACAGTTCACTGTTCAATTCAAACTTCTGCTCTCCTGCCTGGTCTATGTAACCTTCCTGGTCAAAGTAGCAGCTTATTTCTGTTTAGATGACAGCGACGTGGACAAATGATATATCTACTCATAGTGCAACGGACATACGGTACTTCTATTGCAACAGCTTATTGTTACTGTAAAGTATAGGCAATAGTATCTGTTTACACTTTTTAGTTGTTGTAGTATCTCATATACTATTGTACATTGTACATTCCCACACTGCATTATTCTTATTAAATAAGCGCCCCTATTTTTGTATTTAATCACACCTTTATCTTTGATAACATATATTTCTATAGGTGTTCTAATGCAACGGTATAGGCCTATTCTATGTTATAATTGTCTTAAATCTATTGTATGTCTGCCTATTTTCTTTGTCTAAACAAATCCACAAACATAACAGCTCGCTATGAAGCAAGCATGATGCAAAGAAATCATTTTTAGAGATGTTTTTTAGAATATACAGCACCAGCCAAAAGTTTTGACACACCTACTCAATTAAGGGTTTTTCTTTATTTGTACTATTTTCTACATTGTAGAATAATAGTGAAGACATCAAAACTATGAAATAACACATATGGAATCATTTAGTAAAAACAATTCTAAATATATTTTATATTTGTGATCCTTCAAAGTAGCCACCCTTTGCCTTGATGACAGCTTTGCACACTCTTGACATTCTCTCAACCAACTTCAACTGGAATGCTTTTCCAACAGTCTTGAAGGAGTTCCCACATATGCTGAGCACTTGGCTACTTTTCCTTCACTGCGGTCTAACTCATCCCAAACCATCTCAATTGGGTTTAAGTCGGGTGATTGTGGAGGCCGGGTCATCTGATGCAGCACTCCATCACTCTCCTTCTTGGTCAAATAGCCCTTAAACAGCGTGGATGTGTGTTGTGTCAAAAACAAATGATAGTCCCACTAAGCACAAACCAGATGGGATGGCATATCATTGCAGAATGCAGAGTGTGCCTTGAATTCTAAATATATCACCAACATTGTCACCAGCAAAGCACCCACACACCTTCACACCTCTTCTTCCATGCTTCACGGTGGGAACCACACATGTGGAGATCATCTGTTCAGATACTCTTGAGCCGGTTGGAACCAAAAATCTCAAATTAGGACTCATCAGACCAAAGGACAGATTTCCACCGGTCTAATGTCCATTGCCTATGTTTCTTGGCCCAAGCAAGTATCTTCTTATTATTGGTGTACTTTAGTAGTGGTTTCTTTGGAGCCATTTGACCATGAAGGCCTGATTCACTCAGTCTCCTCTGAACAGTTGATGTTGGGATGTGTCTGTTACTTGAACTCTGTGAAGTATTTATTTGGGCTGCAATTTCTGAGACTGGTAACTCGAATGAATGTATCCTCTGCAACAGAGGTTACTCTGGGTCTTTTTTTCCTGTGGTGGTCCTCATCATAGCGCTTGATGGTTTTTAAGACTGCACTTTAAGAAACTTTCAAAGTTCTTGACATTTTCTGGATTGACTGACCTACATGTCCGAAAGTAATGATGTTTTTCTTTGTTCATTTGAGCTGTTTTTGCCATAATATGGACTTGGTTTTTTACCAAATAGGGCAATCTTCTGTATACCACCCTTACCGTGTCACAACACAACTGATTGGCTCAAACACATTAAGAAGGAAAGACTTTAAAAAAAATGTATGTTCAACAAGGCACACCTCTTATCCTCATGAATCTGGTTGAGATAATGCCGATAGTGTGCTAAGCTGTCATCTATGCAAAAGGTGGCTACTTTGAAGAATCTCAAATCTCAAATATATGTAGAATTGTTTAACACTTTCTTGGTTACTACATGATTACATACATGTTATTTCATAGTTTTGATGTCTTCACTACTATTCTACAATGTAGAAAATAGTTTTAAAAAATAAAGAAAATCCTCCAATGAGTTGGAGTGTCCAAATTTCTGACTGGTACTGTATGTAAAACATATGTCATACCACCTGTAGTAAAGAGCACACAATTGCTTTACCCTCTCTTACAAAAACATTTATGCAGAGTATAAATATAACATACATGATATGTTATATTTGTCCCTGTAGATAATCTGTTTTGTATTCTGTTTTATTCTCTCCTTCCAAAAGCATCGATGTGTGCAGAAAGTGCTTTGGCAACTCCCCCATTGAGAAAGACAGTCACCAAGATCAGACTTTTGAAGAAGTATCTATTTAACAAAAAGTTACTGGGAAGAAAAAAATACAGATGATTGTTTTTGAATGTGAACTCGATAGTGTATATAGTTAAATGTCTTTTTAATTCACCTGCAGCTTTTACTGTGTGTATATGTAGAGGCCTTAGCTCAAAGTGCTTGTTTCTGGACCGACCGCTGTTGTACGAGCCGTCTTACCTCTGTTTGTACAACCTTGTTAAAGAGTGAGAAACATAAAGTTGAAGCATCATGTGTAAATATATCTGTAGGCCATAGCCTATATATGAACTTCTATGAGCCTATATGAACACAAAGAAGAAGTGACATTATTGACAGACTCCACACTCCTAGATGAAGAGCATACTTGAAATGGAATTAGTGACGCTCCTGATTGTGCTACATTTTTATACTTACTAAAAACAGAGCTAGATTTATATTTTTCTTGGTAAATGTAAAATATGAATAGTTTTGTGAAAATTACATGCTTTTTTATTATTCTTAAGCGCAAACCAACAAAACTGGTAAAAGACGGTTACTGTGTATTGTTGTATACATATTATATATGGTGTTTATTTTGGCACTATGAAAATGGGTTAGGAATGTGCACCTATATATTTGTTGTAATGATTATCATGTGGGGTACTCAGGTATTTATCTTCTATGTACTTCTACTTTTGTATTTCTTAAAATACATATTGAAATACATATTTTTTTAATGAACTAAATTTAAAAAATAATCATTTGGGATATTGCTTTCATTGATAGGTTCATCTCTGAAATTGGTGAATTTTGTGACGTTACAAATGCTTCAAATTAAAATACCTGAAGAGAATATTGAGGTATTACCAAAACCAATGTTGCTACTGAAGTTTGCTTCCAATATCATTGAAATGAAATGAAGATACTGTGCTGTAAATAGCAAAATATTTGTTTATGACATGAGCTTTCCACTATTAAATTATAGATTGTTTTGTATGGATGTCAAGTGTGATGAAACAAGTTATTACCAGTTTGTATGGTGAAAGATAACCGCACACAATCTATGTATCCTAACACCTTAACCCATAAGAGCCTAAGACCCATGAAGCATTAAAAAAAATCCAAAAACAAATTATTTGATGAAAAAAGTGTTTTGGCCTTTATATATATATATATATATATATATATATATATATATATATATATATATATATATATATATATATATATATATATATATATATATATATATGTATATATATGTATTTAACCCCTTATTTTTACAACTTGTTTCATTTGGCACTAAACAGTCTCCTTATATACTTACATCCATTTCTTCAACTGGTACCATGGTACGTTCAGATGAGTCTTGTGGGGCCTGTGAGGCGTCTTGTGAGGCGACCTAGAGCAAAGCAACCAAGGTGTCCGTGTCAGTGAGAGTCTCACCTTTGCAGATAGGAGTGGGATTAGTATATAGCCCAAACCTTTAGGAAAGGGAAAGACAGAAGTTGGCAGATAAGCTGTACTGACTTCAGACCAGTCCCAAGACGCTGGGGGTCGCAGAGAAAGACGGAGAACACCAGCGTGTTAATGAGAGTCTCATGGAAACATTATTAATGTGATTCGTGTTCCATTATTAAAGTGACCAGTGAGTACAAGTCTATGTTCATAGGGCAGCAGCCTCTAAGGTGTAGGGTTGAGTAACTGGTTGGTAGCTGGCTAGTGATGGCTATTTAACAGTCTGATGGCCTTGAGACAGAAGCTGATTTTTAGTCTCTCGGACCCAGCTTTGATGTACCTGTACTGACCTCGCCTTCTGGATGATAAGGGGGTGAGCAGGCCCTGGCTCAGGTGGTTGATGTCCTTGATGATCTGTTTGACCTTCCTGTGACATCTGGGGCTGTAGTTGTCCTGGAGGGCAGGCAGTGTGTCCCCAGTGATGCTCTGGGCTGACCACACCACCCTCTGGAGAGCCCTGCGGTTGCGGACAATGCAGGTGCCTTGCCAGGAGGTGATACAGCCTGACAGGATTCTCTCAATTGCGCATCTGTAAAGGTTTGTGAGGGTTTGTGAGGGCCAAGACAAATTTCTTCAG
>NC_088221.1:35177491-35184752 GCF_036934945.1 Oncorhynchus masou masou | reverse complement strand
CACTGTTGTGCCTTCTTTACCACATTGTCTGTGTGGGTGCACCATTTCATATTGTCAGTGAGGTGTATGCCGCGGAAATAGAACCTTTTCACCTACCTACTTTTCATATACAGTTTGGACACACCTACTCATTCAAGGGTTTTTTGTTATTTTTACTATTTTCCATAACACATATGGAATCATGTAGTAACACAAAAAAGTGTTCAACAAATCAAAATATATGTTAGATTTTAGATTCTTCAAAGTAGCCACCCTTTGCCTCGATTACAGCTTTGCACACTCTTGACATTCTCTCAACCAACTTCACCTGGAATGCTTTTCCAATAGTCTTGAAGGAGTTTCCACATATGCTATGCACTTGTTGGCTGAAGTTCCTTCACACTGCGGTCCAACTCATCCCAAACCATCTCAATTGGGTTGAGGTTGGGTGATTGTGGTGGCCGGGTTATCTGATGCAACACTCCATGACTCTCCTTCTTGGTCAAATAGCCCTTACACAGGCTGGAGGTGTGCTAGGTGATTGTCCTGTTAAAATAAAAAGGATAGACCCACTGAACGCAAACCAGATGGGGCATATTGCTGAAGAATGCTGTGGTAGCCATGCTGGTTAAGTGTGCCTTTAATTCTAAATAAATCACAGACAGTGTCACCAGCAAAGCACAACCACACCATCACACCTCGTCCTCCATGTTTCACGTGGGAAATACACATGCAAAGATCACCCGACCATCTACTCTGCGCTTCACAGAGACACAGTGGTTGGAACCAACAATCTCACATTTGGATTCATCAGACCAAGGACAGATTTCCACCTGTCTAATGTACAATGCACTTTTTCTTGGCCCAAGCAGAGACTTCTTATTATTTGTGTCCGTTAGTAGTGGTTTCTTTGCAACAATTCAACTATGAAGGCCTGATTCACGCGGTCTCCTCTGAACAGTTACATTTACATTTACATTTAAGTCATTTAGCAGACGCTCTTATCCAGAGCGACTTACAAATTGGTGAATTCACCTTCTGACATCCAGTGGAACAGCCACTTTACAATAGTGCATCTAAATCATTAAGGGGGGTGGTGAGAAGGATTACTTATCCTATCCTAGGTATTCCTTGAAGAGGTGGGGTTTCAGGTGTCTCCGGAAGGTGGTGATTGACTCCGCTGTCCTGGCGTCGTGAGGGAGTTTGTTCCACCATTGGGGGCCAGAGCAGCGAACAGTTTTGACTGGGCTGAGCGGGAACTGTACTTCCTCAATGGTAGGGAGGCGAGCAGGCCAGAGGTGGATGAACGCAGTGCCCTTGCTTGGGTGTAGGGCCTGATCAGAGCCTGGAGGTACTGCGGTGCCGTTCCCCTCACAGCTCCGTAGGCAAGCACCATGGTCTTGTAGCGGATGCGAGCTTCAACTGGAAGCCAGTGGAGAGAGCGGAGGAGCGGGGTGACGTGAGAGAACTTGGGAAGGTTGAACACCAGACGGGCTGCGGCGTTCTGGATGAGTTGTAGGGGTTTAATGGCACAGGCAGGGAGCCCAGCCAACAGCGAGTTGCAGTAATCCAGACGGGAGATGACAAGTGCCTGGATTAGGACCTGCGCCGCTTCCTGTGTGAGGCAGGGTCGTACTCTGCGGATGTTGTAGAGCATGAACCTACAGGAACGGGCCACCGCCATGATGTTGGTTGAGAACGACAGGGTGTTGTCCAGGATCACGCCAAGGTTCTTAGCGCTCTGGGAGGAGGACACAATGGAGTTGTCAACCGTGATGGCGAGATCATGGAACGGGCAGTCCTTCCCCGGGAGGAAGAGCAGCTCCGTCTTGCCGAGGTTCAGCTTGAGGTGGTGATCCGTCATCCACACTGATATGTCTGCCAGACATGCAGAGATGCGATTCGCCACCTGGTCATCAGAAGGGGGAAAGGAGAAGATTAATTGTGTGTCGTCTGCATAGCAATGATAGGAGAGACCATGTGAGGTTATGACAGAGCCAAGTGACTTGGTGTATAGCGAGAATAGGAGAGGGCCTAGAACAGAGCCCTGGGGGACACCAGTGGTGAGAGCGCGTGGCGAGGAGACAGATTCTCGCCACGCCACCTGGTAGGAGCGACCTGTCAGGTAGGACGCAATCCAAGCGTGGGCCGCGCCGGAGATGCCCAACTCGGAGAGGGTGGAGAGGAGGATCTGATGGTTCACAGTATCGAAGGCAGCCGATAGGTCTAGAAGGATGAGAGCAGAGGAGAGAGAGTTAGCTTTAGCAGTGCGGAGCGCCTCCGTGATGCAGAGAAGAGCAGTCTCAGTTGAATGACTAGTCTTGAAACCTGACTGATTTGGATCAAGAAGGTCATTCTGAGAGAGATAGCGGGAGAGCTGGCCAAGGACGGCACGTTCAAGAGTTTTGGAGAGAAAAGAAAGAAGGGATACTGGTCTGTAGTTGTTGACATCGGAGGGATCGAGTGTAGGTTTTTTCAGAAGGGGTGCAACTCTCGCTCTCTTGAAGACGGAAGGGACGTAGCCAGCGGTCAGGGATGAGTTGATGAGCGAGGTGAGGTAAGGGAGAAGGTCCCCGGAAATGGTCTGGAGGAGAGAGGAGGGGATAGGGTCGAGCGGGCAGGTTGTTGGGCGGCCGGCCGTCACAAGAAGCGAGATTTCATCTGGAGAGAGAGGGGAGAAAGAGGTCAGAGCACAGGGTAGGGCAGTGTGAGCAGAACCAGCGGTGTCGTTTGACTTAGCAAACGAGGATCGGATGTCGTCGACCTTCTTTTCAAAATGGTTGACGAAGTCATCTGCAGAGAGGGAGGAGGGGGAGGGGGAGGAGGATTCAGGAGGGAGGAGAAGGTGGCAAAGAGCTTCCTAGGGTTAGAGGCAGATGCTTGGAATTTAGAGTGGTAGAAAGTGGCTTTAGCAGCAGAGACAGAGGAGGAAAATGTAGAGAGGAGGGAGTGAAAGGATGCCAGGTCCGCAGGGAGGCGAGTTTTCCTCCATTTCCGCTCGGCTGCCCGGAGCTCTGTTCTGTGAGCTCGCAATGAGTCATCGAGCCACGGAGCGGGAGGGGAGGACCGAGCCGGCCTGGAGGATAGGGGACATAGAGAGTCAAAGGATGCAGAAAGGGAAGAGAGGAGGGTTGAGGAGGCAGAGTCAGGAGAAAGGTTGGAGAAGGTATGAGCAGAGGGAAGAGATGATAGGATGGAAGAGGAAAGAGTAGCGGGGGAGAGAGAGCGAAGGTTGGGACGGCGCGATACCATCCGAGTAGGGGCAGTGTGGGAAGTGTTGGATGAGAGCGAGAGGGAAAAGGATACAAGGTAGTGGTCGGAGACTTGGAGGGGAGTTGCAGTGAGGTTAGTGGAAGAACAGCATCTAGTAAAGATGAGGTCGAGCGTATTGCCTGCCTTGTGAGTAGGGGGGAAGGTGAGAGGGTGAGGTCAAAAGAGGAGAGGAGTGGAAAGAAGGAGGCAGAGAGGAATGAGTCAAAGGTAGACGTGGGGAGGTTAAAGTCGCCCAGGACTGTGAGAGGTGAGCCGTCCTCAGGAAAGGAGCTTATCAAGGCATCAAGCTCATTGATGAACTCTCCGAGGGAACCTGGAGGGCGATAAATGATAAGAATGTTAAGCTTGAAAGGGCTGGTAACTGTGACAGCATGGAATTCAAAGGAGGCGATAGATAGATGGGTAAGGGGAGAGAGAGAGAATGACCACTTAGGAGAGATGAGGATCCCGGTGCCACCACCCCGCTGACCAGAAGCTCTCGGGGTGTGCGAGAACACGTGGGCGGACGAAGAGAGAGCAGTAGGAGTAGCAGTGTTATCTGTGGTGATCCATGTTTCCGTCAGTGCCAGGAAGTCGAGGGACTGGAGGGAGGCATAGGCTGAGATGAACTCTGCCTTGTTGGCCGCAGATCGGCAGTTCCAGAGGCTACCGGAGACCAGGAACTCCACGTGGGTCGTGCGCGCTGGGACCACCAGATTAGGGTGGCCGCGGCCACGCGGTGTGGAGCGTTTGTATGGTCTGTGCAGAGAGGAGAGAACAGGGATAGATAGACACATAGTTAACAGGGTACAGAAGAGGCTACGCTAATGCAAAGGAGATTGGAATGACAAGTGGACTACACGTCTCGAATGTTCAGAAAGTTAAGCTTACGTAGCAAGAATCTTATTGACTAAAATGATTGAAATGATACAGTACTGCTGGAGTAGGCTAGCTGGTAGTGGCTGCGATGTTGACACTACACTAATCAAGTCGCTCCGTCGAGTGTAATAGTTTCTACAGTGCTGCTATTCGGGGGCTAGCTGGCTAGCTAGCAAGGTTGATTGCGTTCCGCTACTTTAAAAGAACGACAATAGCTGGCTGGCTGACCTAGAAAATCGCTCTAGGCTACACAATTGTCTTAGATACAAAGACGGCTATGTAGCTAGCTAGCTACGATCAAACAAAAACAAACCGTTGTACTGTAATAGTTACTACAGTGCTGCTATTCGGGGCTAGCTGGCTAGCTACGTTAGAAGAACGACAATAGCTGGCCAGCTAACCTAGAAAATCGCTCTAGGCTACACAATTGTCTTAGATACAAAGACGGCTATGTAGCTAGCTAGCTACGATCAAACAAAACAAACCGTTGTACTGTAATGGTTACTACAGTGCTGCTATTCGGGGGCTAGCTGGCTAGCTACGTTAGAAGAACGACAATAGCTGGCCAGCTAACCTAGAAAATCGCTCTAGACTACACAATTGTCTTAGATACAAAGACGGCTATGTAGCTGGCTAGCTACGATCAAACAAATCAAACCGTTGTACTGTAATGAAGTGAAATGAAAATGTGATACTACCTGTGGAGCGACGCGGAATGTTGACCGGGTAGTTAGAGTTCAATTCGGTAGAGGTTGGCTAGCTGTTGGCTAGCTAGCTAGCAGCATTTCCTACGTTAAGGACGACAAATAGCTGGCTAGCTAACCTCGGTAAATTAAGATAATCACTCTAAGTCTACACACTCTAAACTGCACAATTATCTTTGATGTTGATATGTGTCTGTTACTTGGACCCTGTGAAGCATTTATTTGGGCTGCAATTCCTGAGGTAACTTTGGGGCTTCCTTACCTGTGGCGGTCCTTATGAGGGCCAGTTTCATCTTGGTGCTTGATGGTTTTCTGGATTGACTGACCTTAAAGTGATTATGGACTGTTGTTACTCTTTGCTTATTTGAGCTGTTCTTGCCATAATATAGACTTGGTCTTTTACCAAATAGGGCTATCTTCTGTATACCACAATACAACTGATTGGTTCAAACACATTAAGAAGGAAAGAAATTCCACACGTTTACTGTTAACAAGGCACACCTGTTAATTGAAAAGTATTCCAGGTGACTACCTCATGAAGCTGGATGAGAGAATGCCAGGAGTGTCATCTAGGCAAAAGGTGGCTACTTTGAAGAATCTAAAATCTAAAATATATCACTGTTTTGATTACTACATGATTCCATATGTGCTATTACATAGTTCTGATGTCGTCACTATTATTCTACAATTGTGAAAATAGTAAAACATTAAGAACAACCCTTGAATGAGTAAGTGTGTCCATACTTGTGACTGGTACTGTACATTACTATTACAGAATTTCCACATTGGTGAGGATATTGGAAATGTAATCTAATTAAATTTAATCGAAGGTCGCTAACTGTTTTTTAACTAGGACAGAATAATTTATTTCTGACTTTATCCAACATAATATGGGTACAGCAGATGCCCTTATTGTATAGGACACTTAGAAATGTGCCATTAGAGGCCAAGCAATTCAATATTCATCTTAAAACAAAAGCAATTTAGGTCAAAAGAGTCCATATTATCAAATGAAATAGAAGGTCTAACAGTACAGATAAATAGCAACAAAAAACTGTACAATAGAAATACAGAATAAGTTAGAGAAAAAACTAAAATAATTGGAGAAACTTATTCAAGACAGATCAACTGAAATATATAATAAAAAATAAAGCGAACTGGATGGAATATGGGGAAATATGAACCAAATTTTTGTTTTATTTTCAACATAAAAATGCTACCAAAAATAATTTACTTGTTACAAATGACAAATGCAAATGTTATCACCCATCTAGACACAATACCCCATAATGACACATTGTAAATTGTACATTTCTGCAAATGTATTGAAAATGAAATTAAGACATTTCTAATATACATAATTATTCACACCCCTGAGTCAAGACTTTGTAGAAGCGTCTTTGGCATTGATTGCAGCTGTGAGTCTTTCTGGGTAGATCTCTAAGAGCATTGCCAACCTGTATTGTACAATATCTGCACATTATTCTTTTTTTCATTCTTCAAGTTCTGTCAAGTTGGTTGTTGACCATTTCTAGGCAGCCATTTTCAAGTCTTGCATAGATTTTTAAGCCAATTTAATTCAAAATTGTAACTAGGCCTGTCAGGGACATTCAGTGTTGTTTTGGTGAGCAACTCCAGGCTAAATTTGGCCTTGTGTTTTAGGTTATTGTCCTCCTGAAAGGTGAATTGGTCTCCCAGTGTGTGTTGGAAAGCAGACTGAACAAAGTTTTCCTCTAGGATTTTGCCTCTGCTTAGCTGTATTCCATGTATTTTTATCCTCCAAAAATCCCTAGTCCTTTTCAATGACATGCATTCCAATAACATGATGTAGCCACCACCATGCTTGAAAATATGAAGGATGGTACTCACTCTGTTATTTAGGTTAGTATTGTGAAGTAACTACAATGATGTTGATCTCAGTTTTCTCCTACCACAGCCATTAAACTCTGTAACTGTTTTAAAGTCACAATTGGCCTCATTGTGAAATCTCTGAGCAGTTGCCTTTCTGTCCGGCAACTGAGTTAGGAAGTTAAATTGCTGTTTGAAATTCACTGCTCGACTGAGTGACCTTACAGATTATTGTATGCTTGGGGTACATAGATTTGGTCGTCATTCAAAAATCATGTTAAACACGATTATTGCACACAGCGTGAATCCGTGCAACTTATTTTTACTCCTGAACTTATTTAGGCTTGCCATAACAAAGGGGTTGAATACTTATTGACTCAAGACGTTTGAGCTTTTCATTTTGAATATGTTTTCAAAAATGTCTAAAAACGTAATTCCGGAGAAGAGAAGAGATATTCGGAGTGGACTTCTAGTCCGACTCAGGAGACGTGCACACCATCCACCGCTTACGAGTATTTTACTTGCTAATGTTCAGTTTTTTTTCTTCAGGTATCCTGTAAAAATAAACTGATCAGGCCTGTTCTAAGATGTGACCCAGT